>NC_059281.1:2752907-2762249 GCF_017591435.1 Portunus trituberculatus
TTTTCACATATTTCACTTCCTTAGACAAATAGTGTGTTTTGCCTGCAATTCTGAGTTTTGTTGCATAAAACGCTGGAATACACCAAAATAACCCATTTTTACATATTTCAGTTCCTTAGACAAATAGTGTGTTTTCGTAGCATTTCTGTGTTTTGTTGGAAAACAGCTAAAAACTTATTAAATTACACGTTTTCTTAATTTTACTTTGGATTCTTTATACTAGCTTGTTTTCATCAATTTTATCGTTTTGAAGCAAAATAATGTAAAATGACGAATAAGCACAATTTTTAATCGAGATAGTTTTTTTTCATAAAACACCTTAAAACACATGAATAAGACGTTTAAACAAATATAGTGTTTTGCCTGCATTTATGAGTTTGGTGCATAAAACGCTAGAATACACTAAAATAACCCACTTTTGACATATTTCACTTCCTTAGACATATATTGTGTTTTGCCTGCATTTCTGAGTTTTGGTTCATAAAACGCTGGAATACATCAAAATAACCCCTTTTTGACATATTTCACTTCCTTAAACAAATAGTGTGTTTTCCCTGCAATTCTGAGTTTTGTTATATAAAACGCTGGAATACACCAAAATAACCCCTTTTTGATATATTTCAATACCTTAGACAAATAGTGTGTTTTGCCTGCAATTCTGAGTTTTGTTACATAAAACGCTGGAATACACCAAAATAACCCCTTTTCACATATTTCACTTCCTTAGACAAATAGTGTGTTTTGCCTGCAATTCTGAGTTTTGTTACATAAAACGCTGGAATACACCAAAATAACCTCTTTTTGACATATTTCACTACCTTAGACAAATAGTGTGTTTTCCCTGCAATTCTGAGTTTTGTTACATAAAACGCTGGAATACACCAAAATAACCCCTTTTCACATATTTCACTTCCTTAGACAAATAGTGTGTTTTGCCTGCAATTCTGAGTTTTGTTGCATAAAACGCTGGAATACACCAAAATAACCCATTTATGGAATACACCAAAATAACCCATTTATTATATTTCAGTTAATTAGACAAATAGTGTGTTTTCGTAGCATTTCTGTGTTTTGGTGGAAAACAGCTAAAAACATCAAATTACACGTTTTTCTTAATTTTACTTTGGAATCTCTATACTAGCTTGTTTTCATCAATTTTATCGTTTTGAAGCAAAATAATGTAAAATGACGAATAAGCACAATTTTCAATCGAGATAGTTTTTTTTCATAAAACTCCATAAAAACACATGAATAAGACGTTTAAACAAATATAGTGTTTTGCCTGCATTTATGAGTTTGGTGCATAAAACGCTAGAATACACTAAAATAACCCACTTTTGACATATTTCACTTCCTTAGACATATATTGTGTTTTGCCTGCATTTCTGAGTTTTGGTTCATAAAACGCTGGAATACATCAAAATAACTCCTTTTTGACATATTTCACTTCCTTAAACAAATAGTGTGTTTTCCCTGCATTTCTGAGTTTTGTTACATAAAACGCTGGAATACACCAAAATAACCCTTTTTTGACATATTTCACTACCTTAGACAAATAGTGTGTTTTGCCTGCAATTCTGAGTTTTGTTACATAAAACGCTGGAATACACCTTAGACAAATAGTGTGTTTTCCCTGCAATTCTGAGTTTTGTTACATAAAACGCTGGAATACACCAAAATAACCCCTTTTGACATATTTCACTTCCTTAGACAAATAGTGTGTTTTGCCTGCAATTCTGAGTTTTGTTACATAAAACGCTGGAATACACCAAAATAACACCTTTTTGTGATCACATATTTCACTACTTTAGACTAATAGTGTGTTTTGCCTGCATTTCTGAGTTTTGTTGCTAAAACATAAAACGCTGGAATACACCAAAATAACAAAATAATGTAAAATGACCCAATTTTTCGACATATTTCACTTCCTTAGACAAATAGTGTGTTTTGCCTGCAATTCTGAGTTTTGTTGCATAAAACGCTGGAATACATCAAAATAACCCCTTTTTGACATATTTCACTTCCTTAAACAAATAGTGTGTTTTCCCTGCAATTCTGAGTTTTGTTACATAAAACGCTGGAATACACCAAAATAACCCCTTTTGACATATTTCACTACCTTAGACAAATAGTGTGTTTTGCCTGCAATTCTGAGTTTTGTTACATAAAACGCTGGAATACACCAAAATAACCCCTTTTGACATATTTCACTTCCTTAGACAAATAGTGTGTTTTGCCTGCAATTCTGAGTTTTGTTGCATAAAACGCTGGAATACACAAAATAACCCCAAATTTCACTTCCTTAGACAAATAGTGTGTTTTCCTGCAATTCTGAGTTTTTTACATAAAACGCTGGAAAATATAAATTCACGTTTTTTTAATTACTTTGGATTCTTAGCTTGACAAATAGTTTTGAAGCAAAATAGTTTTGCCTGCATTTCTGAGTTTGGTGCATAAAAGTTTTGAATACACATAAAACCCCTAAAACACATATTTCACTTCCTTAAACAAATAGTGTGTTTTGCCTGCATTTATGAGTTTTGGTGCATAAAACGCTGGAATACACCAAAATAACCCCTTTTGACATATTTCACTTCCTTAGACAAATTTGTGTTTTGCCTGCAATTCTGAGTTTTGTTACATAAAACGCTGGAATACACCAAAATAACCCCTTTTGACATATTTCACTTCCTTAGACAAATAGTGTGTTTTGCCTGCAATTCTGAGTTTTGTTACATAAAACGCTGGAATACACCAAAATAACCCCTTTTGACATATTTCACTTCCTTAGACAAATAGTGTGTTTTGCCTGCAATTCTGAGTTTTGTTACATAAAACGCTGGAATACACCAAAATAACCCCTTTTGACATATTTCACTTCCTTAGACAAATAGTGTGTTTTGCCTGCAATTCTGAGTTTTGTTACATAAAACGCTGGAATACACCAAAATAACCCCTTTTCACATATTTCACTTCCTTAGACAAATAGTGTGTTTTGCCTGCAATTCTGAGTTTTGTTGCATAAAACGCTGGAATACACCAAAATAACCCATTTTTACATATTTCAGTTCCTTAGACAAATAGTGTGTTTTCGTAGCATTTCTGTGTTTTGGTGGAAAACAGCTAAAAACATCAAATTACACGTTTTTCTTAATTTTACTTTGGAATCTCTATACTAGCTTGTTTTCATCAATTTTATCGTTTTGAAGCAAAATAATGTAAAATGACGAATAAGCACAATTTTCAATCGAGATAGTTTTTTTTTCATAAAACTCCATAAAAACACATGAATAAGACGTTTAAACAAATATAGTGTTTTGCCTGCATTTATGAGTTTGGTGCATAAAACGCTAAAATACACTAAAATAACCCACTTTTGACATATTTCACTTCCTTAGACATATATTGTGTTTTGCCTGCATTTCTGAGTTTTGGTTCATAAAACGCTGGAATACAGCAAATTAACCCCTTTTGACATATTTCACTTCCTTAAACAAATAGTGTGTTTTCCTGCAATTCTGAGTTTTGTTACATAAAACGCTGGAATACACCAAAATAACCCTTTTGACATATTTCACTACCTTAGACAAATAGTGTGTTTTGCCTGCAATTCTGAGTTTTGTTACATAAAACGCTGGAATACAAAATAACCCTTTTGACATATTTCACTTCCTTAGACAAATAAACGAATACACCAAAATAACCCTTTTTCATATATTTCACTTCCTTAGACAAATAGTGTGTTTTGCCTGCAATTCTGAGTTTTGTTGCATAAAACGCTGGAATACACCAAAATAACCCTTTTTACATATTTCACTTCCTTAGACAAATAGTGTGTTTTGCCTGCCATAAAACTAAAACTAAAATACACCAAAATAAGCTTGTTTTCATCCCTTTTGACATATTTCACTTCCTTAGACAAATAGTGTGTTTTGCCTGCAATTCTGAGTTTTGTTACATAAAACGCTGGAATACACCAAAATAACCCCTTTTGACATATTTCACTTCCTTAGACAAATAGTGTGTTTTGCCTGCAATTCTGAGTTTTGTTACATAAAACGCTGGAATACACCAAAATAACCCCTTTTGACATATTTCACTTCCTTAGACAAATAGTGTGTTTTGCCTGCAATTCTGAGTTTTGTTACATAAAACGCTGGAATACACCAAAATAACCCCTTTTGACATATTTCACTTCCTTAGACAAATAGTGTGTTTTGCCTGCAATTCTGAGTTTTGTTACATAAAACGCTGGAATACACCAAAATAACCCCTTTTTGACATATTTCACTTCCTTAGACAAATAGTGTGTTTTGCCTGCAATTCTGAGTTTTGCATAAAACGCTGGAATACACCAAAATAACCCATTTTTACATATTTCAGTTCCCTAGACAAAAAGTGTGTTTTCGTAGCATTTCTGTGTTTTGTTGGAAAACAGCTAAAAACTTATTAAATTACACGTTTTCTTAATTTTACTTTGGATTCTTTATACTAGCTTGTTTTCATCAATTTTATCGTTTTGAAGCAAAATAATGTAAAATGACGAATAAGCACAATTTTTAATCGAGATAGTTTTTTTTCATAAAACACCTTAAAAACACATGAATAAGACGTTTAAACAAATATAGTGTTTTGCCTGCATTTATGAGTTTGGTGCATAAAACGCTAGAATACACTAAAATAACCCACTTTTGACATATTTCACTTCCTTAGACATATATTGTGTTTTGCCTGCATTTCTGAGTTTTGGTTCATAAAACGCTGGAATACATCAAAATACCCTTTTGACCCTTTTGACATATTTCACTTCCTTAAACAAATAGTGTGTTTTCCCTGCAATTCTGAGTTTTGTTATATAAAACGCTGGAATACACCAAAATAACCCCTTTTTGATATATTTCAATACCTTAGACAAATAGTGTGTTTTGCCTGCAATTCTGAGTTTTGTTACATAAAACGCTGGAATACACCAAAATAACCCCTTTTCACATATTTCACTTCCTTAGACAAATAGTGTGTTTTGCCTGCAATTTTGAGTTTTGTTGCATAAAACGCTGGAATACACCAAAATAACCCCTTTTTGACATATTTCACTACCTTAGACAAATAGTGTGTTTTGCCTGCAATTCTGAGTTTTGTTACATAAAACGCTGGAATACACCAAAATAACCCCTTTTTCACATATTTCACTTCCTTAGACAAATAGTGTGTTTTGCCTGCAATTCTGAGTTTTGTTGCATAAAACGCTGGAATACACCAAAATAACCCATTTATGCATATTTCAGTTAATTAGACAAATAGTGTGTTTTCGTAGCATTTCTGTGTTTTGGTGGAAAACAGCTAAAAACATCAAATTACACGTTTTTCTTAATTTTACTTTGGAATCTCTATACTAGCTTGTTTTCATCAATTTTATCGTTTTGAAGCAAAATAATGTAAAATGACGAATAAGCACAATTTTCAATCGAGATAGTTTTTTTCATAAAACTCCATAAAAACACATGAATAAGACGTTTAAACAAATATAGTGTTTTGCCTGCATTTATGAGTTTGGTGCATAAAACGCTAGAATACACTAAAATAACCCACTTTTGACATATTTCACTTCCTTAGACATATATTGTGTTTTGCCTGCATTTCTGAGTTTTGGTTCATAAAACGCTGGAATACATCAAAATAACCCCTTTTGACATATTTCACTTCCTTAAACAAATAGTGTGTTTTCCTGCAATTCTGAGTTTTGTTACATAAAACGCTGGAATACACCAAAATAACCCCTTTTGACATATTTCACTACCTTAGACAAATAGTGTGTTTTGCCTGCAATTCTGAGTTTTGTTACATAAAACGCTGGAATACACCAAAATAACCCCTTTTGACATATTTCACTTCCTTAGACAAATAGTGTGTTTTGCCTGCAATTCTGAGTTTTGTTGCATAAAACGCTGGAATACAAAATAACCAAAATAACAAATAGTGTGTTTTGCCTGCAATTCTGAGTTTTGTTTTGGAATACACATATTTCACTTCCTTAGACAAATAGTGTGTTTTGCCTGCAATTCTGAGTTTTGTTACATAAAACGCTGGAATACCAAAATAACCCCTTTTCACATATTTCACTTCCTTAGACAAATAGTGTGTTTTGCCTGCAATTCTGAGTTTTGTTGCATAAAACGCTGGAATACACCAAAATAACCCTTTTTACATATTTCAGTTCCTTAGACAAATAGTGTGTTTTCGTAGCATTTCTGTGTTTTTTTGGAAAACAGCTAAAAACTTATTAAATTACACGTTTTTCTTAATTTTACTTTGGATTCTTTATACTAGCTTGTTTTCA
Source organism: Portunus trituberculatus (assembly GCF_017591435.1). Lineage (NCBI taxonomy): Eukaryota > Metazoa > Arthropoda > Malacostraca > Decapoda > Portunidae > Portunus > Portunus trituberculatus. The sequence goes on from NC_059281.1 coordinate 2,759,245, forward strand.
TCAATTTTATCGTTTTGAAGCAAAATAATGTAAAATGACGAATAAGCACAATTTTTAATCGAGATAGTTTTTTTCATAAAACACCTTAAAACACATGAATAAGACGTTTAAACAAATATAGTGTTTTGCCTGCATTTATGAGTTTGGTGCATAAAACGCTAGAATACACTAAAATAACCCACTTTTGACATATTTCACTTCCTTAGACATATATTGTGTTTTGCCTGCATTTCTGAGTTTTGGTTCATAAAACGCTGGAATACATCAAAATAACCCCTTTTTGACATATTTCACTTCCTTAAACAAATAGTGTGTTTTCCCTGCAATTCTGAGTTTTGTTACATAAAACGCTGGAATACACCAAAATAACCCCTTTTTGACATATTTCACTACCTTAGACAAATAGTGTGTTTTGCCTGCAATTCTGAGTTTTGTTACATAAAACGCTGGAATACACCAAAATAACCCCTTTTCACATATTTCACTTCCTTAGACAAATAGTGTGTTTTGCCTGCAATTTTGAGTTTTGTTGCATAAAACGCTGGAATACACCAAAATAACCCCTTTTGACATATTTCACTTCCTTAGACAAATAGTGTGTTTTGCCTGCAATTCTGAGTTTTGTTACATAAAACGCTGGAATACACCACATATTTCACTTCCTTAACCCTTTTGCATAAAACGCACATATTTCACTTCCTTAGACAAATAGTGTGTTTTAGCCATGAATGTTTAAACAAATAAGTGTTTTGCCTGCTGAGTTTTTTGTAGAATACATAATAACGCTGGAATATTGTGTTTTGCCTGCATTTCCAAAATAACCCCTTTTGACATATTTCACTTCCTTAGACAAATAGTGTGTTTTGCCTGCAATTCTGAGTTTTGTTACATAAAACGCTGGAATACACCAAAATAACCCCTTTTGACATATTTCACTTCCTTAGACAAATAGTGTGTTTTGCCTGCAATTCTGAGTTTTGTTACATAAAACGCTGGAATACACCAAAATAACCCCTTTTCACATATTTCACTTCCTTAGACAAATAGTGTGTTTTGCCTGCAATTCTGAGTTTTGTTGCATAAAACGCTGGAATACACCAAAATAACCCATTTTTACATATTTCAGTTCCTTAGACAAATAGTGTGTTTTCGTAGCATTTCTGTGTTTTGGTGGAAAACAGCTAAAACTTATTAAATTACACGTTTTCTTAATTTTACTTTGGAATCTCTATACTAGCTTGTTTTCATCAATTTTATCGTTTTGAAGCAAAATAATGTAAAATGACGAATAAGCACAATTTTCAATCGAGATAGTTTTTTTTCATAAAACTCCATAAAAACACATGAATAAGACGTTTAAACAAATATAGTGTTTTGCCTGCATTTATGAGTTTGGTGCATAAAACGCTAGAATACACTAAAATAACCCACTTTTGACATATTTCACTTCCTTAGACATATATTGTGTTTTGCCTGCATTTCTGAGTTTTGGTTCATAAAACGCTGGAATACATCAAAATAACCCCTTTTGACATATTTCACTTCCTTAAACAAATAGTGTGTTTTCCTGCAATTCTGAGTTTTGTTACATAAAACGCTGGAATACACCAAAATAACCCTTTTGACATATTTCATTTCACCTTAGACAAATAGTGTGTTTTGCCTGCAATTCTGAGTTTTGTTACATAAAACGCTGGAATACACCAAAATAACCCCTTTTGACATATTTCACTTCCTTAGACAAATAGTGTGTTTTGCCTGCAATTCTGAGTTTTGTTACATAAAACGCTGGAATACACCAAAATAGTGTGTTTTGCCCCCTTTTGACATATTTCACTTCCTTAGACAAATAGTGTGTTTTGCCTGCAATTCTGAGTTTTGTTACATAAAACGCTGGAATACGCACCAAAATAACCCATTTTTACATATTTCAGTTCCTTAGACAAATAGTGTGTTTTCGTAGCATTTCTGTGTTTTGTTGGAAAACAGCTAAAACTTATTAAATTACACGTTTTCTTAATTTTACTTTGGATTCTCTATACTAGCTTGTTTTCATCAATTTTATCGTTTTGAAGCAAAATAATGTAAAATGACGAATAAGCACAATTTTCAATCGAGATAGTTTTTTTCATAAAACACCTTAAAACACATGAATAAGACGTTTAAACAAATATAGTGTTTTGCCTGCATTTATGAGTTTGGTGCATAAAACGCTAGAATACACTAAAATAACCCACTTTTGACATATTTCACTTCCTTAGACATATATTGTGTTTTGCCTGCATTTCTGAGTTTTGGTTCATAAAACGCTGGAATACATCAAAATAACCCTTTTGACATATTTCACTTCCTTAAACAAATAGTGTGTTTTCCTGCAATTCTGAGTTTTGTTACATAAAACGCTGGAATACACCAAAATAACCCCTTTTGACATATTTCACTACCTTAGACAAATAGTGTGTTTTGCCTGCAATTCTGAGTTTTGTTACATAAAACGCTGGAATACACCAAAATAACCCCTTTTGACATATTTCACTTCCTTAGACAAATAGTGTGTTTTGCCTGCAATTCTGAGTTTTGTTGCATAAAACGCTGGAATACCCTTTTGACATATTTCACTTCCTTAGACAAAATATTTCACCTTAGACAAATAGTGTGTTTTGCCTGCAATTCTGAGTTTTGTTACATACCAAAATAACCCTTTTCACATATTTCACTTCCTTAGACAAATAGTGTGTTTTGCCTGCAATTCTGAGTTTTGTTGCATAAAACGCTGGAATACACCAAAATAACCCATTTTTACATATTTCAGTTCCTTAGACAAATAGTGTGTTTTCGTAGCATTTCTGTGTTTTGGTGGAAAACAGCTAAAACTTATTAAATTACACGTTTTCTTAATTTTACTTTGGATTCTCTATACTAGCTTGTTTTCATCAATTTTATCGTTTTGAAGCAAAATAATGTAAAATGACGAATAAGCACAATTTTCAATCGAGATAGTTTTT
>NC_059281.1:2762749-2772403 GCF_017591435.1 Portunus trituberculatus
GTATTCCAGCGTTTTATGTAACAAAACTCAGAATTGCAGGAAAACACACTATTTGTTTAAGGAAGTGAAATATGTCAAAAGGGGTTATTTTGATGTATTCCAGCGTTTTATGAACCAAAACTCAGAAATGCAGGCAAAACACAATATATGTCTAAGGAAGTGAAATATGTCAAAAGTGGGTTATTTTAGTGTATTCTAGCGTTTTATGCACCAAACTCATAAATGCAGGCAAAACACTATATTTGTTTAAACGTCTTATTCATGTGTTTTAAGGTGTTTTATGAAAAAAAACTATCTCGATTGAAAATTGTGCTTATTCGTCATTTTACATTATTTTGCTTCAAAACGATAAAATTGATGAAAACAAGCTAGTATAGAGAATCCAAAGTAAAATTAAGAAAAACGTGTAATTTAATAAGTTTTAGCTGTTTTCCACCAAAACACAGAAATGCTACGAAAACACACTATTTGTCTAAGGAACTGAAATATGTAAAAAATGGGTTATTTTGGTGTATTCCAGCGTTTTATGCAACAAAACTCAGAATTGCAGGCAAAACACACTATTTGTCTAAGGAAGTGAAATATGTGAAAAGGGGTTATTTTGGTGTATTCCAGCGTTTTATGTAACAAAACTCAGAATTGCAGGCAAAACACACTATTTGTCTAAGGAAGTGAAATATGTGAAAAAGGGTTATTTTGGTGTATTCCAGCGTTTTATGTAACAAAACTCAGAATTGCAGGCAAAACACACTATTTGTCTAAGGTAGTGAAATATGTCAAAAGGGGTTATTTTGGTGTATTCCAGCGTTTTATGTAACAAAACTCAGAATTGCAGGAAAACACACTATTTGTTTAAGGAAGTGAAATATGTCAAAAGGGGTTATTTTGATGTATTCCAGCGTTTTATGAACAAAACTCAGAAATGCAGGCAAAACACAATATATGTCTAAGGAAGTGAAATATGTCAAAAGTGGGTTATTTTAGTGTATTCTAGCGTTTTATGCACCAAACTCATAAATGCAGGCAAAACACTATATTTGTTTAAACGTCTTATTCATGTGTTTTAAGGTGTTTTATGAAAAAAAACTATCTCGATTGAAAATTGTGCTTATTCGTCATTTTACATTATTTTGCTTCAAAACGATAAAATTGATGAAAACAAGCTAGTATAGAGAATCCAAAGTAAAATTAAGAAAAACGTGTAATTTAATAAGTTTTTAGCTGTTTTCCACCAAAACACAGAAATGCTACGAAAACACACTATTTGTCTAAGGAACTGAAATATGTAAAAATGGGTTATTTTGGTGTATTCCAGCGTTTTATGCAACAAAACTCAGAATTGCAGGCAAAACACACTATTTGTCTAAGGAAGTGAAATATGTGAAAAAGGGGTTATTTTGGTGTATTCCAGCGTTTTATGTAACAAAACTCAGAATTGCAGGCAAAACACACTATTTGTCTAAGGTAGTGAAATATGTCAAAAAGGGGTTATTTTGGTGTATTCCAGCGTTTTATGTAACAAAACTCAGAATTGCAGGCAAAACACACTATTTGTCTAAGGAAGTGAAATATGTCAAAAGGGGTTATTTTGGTGTATTCCAGCGTTTTATGTAACAAAACTCAGAATTGCAGGCAAAACACACTATTTGTCTAAGGAAGTGAAATATGTCAAAAGGGGTTATTTTGGTGTATTCCAGCGTTTTATGTAACAAAACTCAGAATTGCAGGCAAAACACACTATTTGTCTAAGGTAGTGAAATATGTCAAAAGGGGTTATTTTGGTGTATTCCAGCGTTTTATGTAACAAAACTCAGAATTGCAGGAAAACACACTATTTGTTTAAGGAAGTGAAATATGTCAAAAGGGGTTATTTTGATGTATTCCAGCGTTTTATGAACCAAAACTCAGAAATGCAGGCAAAACACAATATATGTCTAAGGAAGTGAAATATGTCAAAAGTGGGTTATTTTAGTGTATTTTAGCGTTTTATGCACCAAACTCATAAATGCAGGCAAAACACTATATTTGTTTAAACGTCTTATTCATGTGTTTTAAGGTGTTTTATGAAAAAAAACTATCTCGATTGAAAATTGTGCTTATTCGTCATTTTACATTATTTTGCTTCAAAACGATAAAATTGATGAAAACAAGCTAGTATAGAGAATCCAAAGTAAAATTAAGAAAACGTGTAATTTAATAAGTTTTAGCTGTTTTCCAACAAAACACAGAAATGCTACGAAAACACACTATTTGTCTAAGGAACTGAAATATGTAAAAAGGGTTATTTTGGTGTATTCCAGCGTTTTATGTAACAAAACTCAGAATTGCAGGCAAAACACACTATTTGTCTAAGGTAGTGAAATATGTCAAAAGGGGTTATTTTGGTGTATTCCAGCGTTTTATGTAACAAAACTCAGAATTGCAGGCAAAACACACTATTTGTCTAAGGAAGTGAAATATGTCAAAAGGGGTTATTTTATTCCAGCGTTTTATGAACAAAACTCAGAAATGCAGGCAAAACACAATATATGTCTAAGGAAGTGAAATATGTCAAAAGTGGGTTATTTTAGTGTATTCTAGCGTTTTATGCACCAAACTCATAAATGCAGGCAAAACACTATATTTGTTTAAACGTCTTATTCATGTGTTTTTATGGAGTTTTATGAAAAAAAACTATCTCGATTGAAAATTGTGCTTATTCGTCATTTTACATTATTTTGCTTCAAAAACGATAAAATTGATGAAAACAAGCTAGTATAGAGATTCCAAAGTAAAATTAAGAAAAACGTGTAATTTGATGTTTTTAGCTGTTTTCCACCAAAACACAGAAATGCTACGAAAACACACTATTTGTCTAAGGAACTGAAATATGCATAAATGGGTTATTTTGGTGTATTCCAGCGTTTTATGCAACAAAACTCAGAATTGCAGGCATAACACACTATTTGTCTAAGGAAGTGAAATATGTGAAAAAGGGGTTATTTTGGTGTATTCCAGCGTTTTATGTAACAAAACTCAGAATTGCAGGCAAAACACCCTGTTTGTCAAAGGTAGTGAAATATGTCAAAAAGGGGTTATTTTGGTGTATTCCAGCGTTTTATGCAACAAAACTCAAAATTGCAGGCAAAACACACTATTTGTCTAAGGAAGTGAAATATGTGAAAAAGGGTTATTTTGGTGTATTCCAGCGTTTTATGTAACAAAACTCAGAATTGCAGGCAAAACACACTATTTGTCTAAGGTAGTGAAATATGTCAAAAAGGGGTTATTTTGGTGTATTCCAGCGTTTTATGCAACAAAACTCAAAATTGCAGGCAAAACACACTATTTGTCTAAGGAAGTGAAATATGTGAAAAAGGGGTTATTTTGGTGTATTCCAGCGTTTTATGTAACAAAACTCAGAATTGCAGGCAAAACACACTATTTGTCTAAGGTAGTGAAATATGTCAAAAGGGGTTATTTTGGTGTATTCCAGCGTTTTATGTAACAAAACTCAGAATTGCAGGAAAACACACTATTTGTTTAAGGAAGTGAAATATGTCAAAAGGGGTTATTTTGATGTATTCCAGCGTTTTATGAACCAAAACTCAGAAATGCAGGCAAAACACAATATATGTCTAAGGAAGTGAAATATGTCAAAAGTGGGTTATTTTAGTGTATTCTAGCGTTTTATGCACCAAACTCATAAATGCAGGCAAAACACTATATTTGTTTAAACGTCTTATTCATGTGTTTTAAGGTGTTTTATGAAAAAAAACTATCTCGATTGAAAATTGTGCTTATTCGTCATTTTACATTATTTTGCTTCAAAACGATAAAATTGATGAAAACAAGCTAGTATAGAGATTCCAAAGTAAAATTAAGAAAAACGTGTAATTTGATAAGTTTTAGCTGTTTTCCACCAAAACACAGAAATGCTACGAAAACACACTATTTGTCTAAGGAACTGAAATATGTCAAAATGGGTTATTTTGGTGTATTCCAGCGTTTTATGCAACAAAACTCAGAATTGCAGGCAAAACACACTATTTGTCTAAGGAAGTGAAATATGTCAAAAGGGGTTATTTTGGTGTATTCCAGCGTTTTATGTAACAAAACTCAGAATTGCAGGCAAAACACACTATTTGTCTAAGGAAGTGAAATATGTCAAAAGGGGTTATTTTGGTGTATTCCAGCGTTTTATGTAACAAAACTCAGAATTGCAGGCAAAACACACTATTTGTCTAAGGAAGTGAAATATGTCAAAAGGGGTTATTTTGGTGTATTCCAGCGTTTTATGTAACAAAACTCAGAATTGCAGGCAAAACACACTATTTGTCTAAGGAAGTGAAATATGTCAAAAGGGGTTATTTTGGTGTATTCCAGCGTTTTATGTAACAAAACTCAGAATTGCAGGCAAAACACACTATTTGTCTAAGGAAGTGAAATATGTCAAAAGGGGTTATTTTGGTGTATTCCAGCGTTTTATGTAACAAAACTCAGAATTGCAGGCAAAACACACTATTTGTCTAAGGAAGTGAAATATGTCAAAAGGGGTTATTTTGGTGTATTCCAGCGTTTTATGCAACAAAACTCAGAATTGCAGGCAAAACACACTATTTGTCTAAGGAAGTGAAATATGTGAAAAGGGGTTATTTTGGTGTATTCCAGCGTTTTATGTAACAAAACTCAGAATTGCAGGCAAAACACACTATTTGTCTAAGGTAGTGAAATATGTCAAAAGGGTTATTTTGGTGTATTCCAGCGTTTTATGTAACAAAACTCAGAATTGCAGGCAAAACACACTATTTGTCTAAGGAAGTGAAATATGTCAAAAGGGTTATTTTGGTGTATTCCAGCGTTTTATGTAACAAAACTCAGAATTGCAGGCAAAACACACTATTTGTCTAAGGAAGTGAAATATGTCAAAAGGGTTATTTTGGTGTATTCCAGCGTTTTATGTAACAAAACTCAGAAATGCGTAAAATTGTAAAACTATTTTTGTTAAACGTTTATTTTTTTTTAGTCGTTTTTTATAACAATATCAAATTTTGACATATATTTGTTTTGATATGAAAATGATTCTTTTTTTGTATTTTTTATCATTTATTTGGCTGTTCCTCTTATAAAATTGATATATTGTATAAGAAAAATATTGAAAAACTTATTTTGTGTATTTAGCGTTTTCCAACAACACAGAAAATTGAACACTTTTTTTATTGACTAATATGTCAAAACTGAAATAAGTTGTTTTTTCCATTTTCCAGCGTTTTATACGGTGAAATTAAGGTTTGCTGATATATGAACAAATCTGAATTTCAAAACTGATATTGTTATATTGTGAATTAAAATTCAGATATGTTTTTGTAACAAATTTCAATGTGTCGGCAAAACACACTATTTGTCTAAGAAGTGAAATATGAAAAATAGTCAAGGGTTATTTTGAATATTCCAGCGTTTTATTGAACAAACTCAGAAATTGCAGGCAACACAAATTTGTTTAAGTTTATGTGAGGGTTATGTTGGTGTATTCCAGCGTTTATGTTTTTTTAACTCAAAATTGCAGGCAAAACACATTTTTTTCCAAATCAAGTGAAATATGGTTATTTTGTTTTTGTATTCCAGCGTTTTAGCGCAAAACTCAGAATTTGGCAAAAACCAAATTGTTTTTAGTGTGTTTTATTTTTTCATTATTTTGGTATTCAGCTTCATTGTATGCGACAAAAATTCAGGAAAACAGTCACTATTTCTTTGTAAAAATATGTGTTAGATTTATTTTTGTATTTTAGCGTTTTTATGAACCAAAACTCAGAAATTTTTCTAAACTCTTAAAAGGTATGTTATGGTGTTTTTATGTATTAGCGTTTGACTTCAAATTCAAATTGTTGTTGTTGTATTTGGTTATTTTTATTCAAAAGTGTCTTGAAATATTCTTATTCGTTTTTATTTATTGTCATCAAAGAACACTATTTTTAAGTTGAAATATGAAAATTTTGTTATTTTGTTTTATGCATATTTTGTTTGGTTTCAAACACACATGTTTGTCTAGGTGCAAACAATCAGCTATTTGTTTTAAGGTGTTTTTATGTCATATGTGTTTTTTGTTTTGTGCCAACTTTTTAAAATTATTCCAAAAAATTTGTTTGCTGTTGTAAATATAAATTATGTGGTTTTTTTTGTACCATGTGTTATTTAGACCATACTGTCAGCATTTGGTTTTAAACTCTATTTCAAAATTTAAAATGTTTTAATATGTTCGTTGTTGTTTTTTTTTTTTATTTCAGCATCACACACCTGTTTAGGTGTGAAACTATTGAAAAAATTTTTATTTTATTCAGTTATTTCAACATTAAGAAATCACACTTTTTCTTTACTGAAATATGTAAATTATTTTCCTGTTTTTTAAAAAAGTATTCAAGATTGCCATGTCGAAAACACTGAAAAATGTGAAATTTTTTTATTTTATTTTTTTAAAACCAAACTATTCTGTCAAAACACTATTTCTTTAAGGATTCAAAAAAGGATTTTTTATTAGCGTTTGTGCATCCAGCGTTTTAAAAAAACTCAGGCAAACACACTATTGTGTCTAAGGCACTGATATGTTATTGTGTCTTTTAGCGTTTTATGTCATTATTGTATGCATGTTTACATTTACAATGAGTTTCTTAAGAAAAAAATTCTTTTTTGTTTGTATGTAAAAAATTGTAATTATTTTGGTGTATCTATTATGAAAAAGGATGTTTTATCACAGCATTTTTTTGTCATGCAGGAAAAATTTTGGTATTTTTTGGTGTAAGCGTTTTATTATGCAAAACTCAGATTGCTGCAAAACATGTATTCTAAAATTTGTTGTATGTTTGGTGGTTTTTGGTGTATTCCAGCGTTTTATGTAACAAAACTCAGAATTGCAGGAAAACACACTATTTGTTTAAGGAAGTGAAATATGTCAAAAGGGGTTATTTTGCTGTATTCCAGCGTTTTATGAACCAAAACTCAGAAATGCAGGCAAAACACAATATATGTCTAAGGAAGTGAAATATGTCAAAAGTGGGTTATTTTAGTGTATTCTAGCGTTTTATGCACCAAACTCATAAATGCAGGCAAAACACTATATTTGTTTAAACGTCTTATTCATGTGTTTTTAAGGTGTTTTATGAAAAAAAACTATCTCGATTAAAAATTGTGCTTATTCGTCATTTTACATTATTTTGCTTCAAAACGATAAAATTGATGAAAACAAGCTAGTATAAAGAATCCAAAGTGTAATTAAAAAAACGTGTAATTTAATAAGTTTTTAGCTGTTTTCCAACAAAACACAGAAATGCTACGAAAACACACTTTTTGTCTAGGGAACTGAAATATGTAAAAAAGGGTTATTTTGGTGTATTCCAGCGTTTTATGTAACAAAACTCAGAATTGCAGACAAAACACACTATTTGTCTAAGGAAGTGAAATATGTGAAAAAGGGGTTATTTTGGTGTATTCCAGCGTTTTATGTAACAAAACTCAGAATTGCAGGCAAAACACACTATTTGTCTAAGGTAGTGAAATATGTCAAAAAGGGGTTATTTTGGTGTATTCCAGCGTTTTATGTAACAAAACTCAGAATTGCAGGAAAACACACTATTTGTTTAAGGAAGTGAAATATGTCAAAAGGGGTTATTTTGATGTATTCCAGCGTTTTATGAACCAAAACTCAGAAATGCAGGCAAAACACAATATATGTCTAAGGAAGTGAAATATGTCAAAAGTGGGTTATTTTAGTGTATTTTAGCGTTTTATGCACCAAACTCATAAATGCAGGCAAAACACTATATTTGTTTAAACGTCTTATTCATGTGTTTTAAGGTGTTTTATGAAAAAAAACTATCTCGATTGAAAATTGTGCTTATTCGTCATTTTACATTATTTTGCTTCAAAAACGATAAAATAGATGTAAACAAGCTAGTATAGAGATTCCAAAGTAAAATTAAGAAAAACGTGTAATTTGATAAGTTTTTAGCTGTTTTCCACCAAAACACAGAAATGCTACGAAAACACACTATTTGTCTAAGGAACTGAAATATGCATAAATGGGTTATTTTGGTGTATTCCAGCGTTTTATGTAACAAAACTCAGAATTGCAGGCAAAACACCCTGTTTGTCTAAGGAAGTGAAATATGTCAAAAAGGGGTTATTTTGGTGTATTCCAGCGTTTTATGTAACAAAACTCAGAATTGCAGGCAAAACACACTATTTGTCTAAGGAAGTGAAATATGTCAAAAGGGGTTATTTTGGTGTATTCCAGCGTTTTATGTAACAAAACTCAGAATTGCAGGCAAAACACACTATTTGTCTAAGGAAGTGAAATATGTCAAAAGGGTTATTTTGGTGTATTCCAGCGTTTTATGTAACAAAACTCAGAATTGCAGGCAAAACACACTATTTGTCTAAGGAAGTGAAATATGTCAAAAGGGGTTATTTTGGTGTATTCCAGCGTTTTATGTAACAAAACTCAGAATTGCAGGAAAACACACTATTTGTTTAAGGAAGTGAAATATGTCAAAAGGGTTATTTTGCTGTATTCCAGCGTTTTATGAACCAAAACTCAGAAATGCAGGCAAAACACAATATATGTCTAAGGAAGTGAAATATGTCAAAAGTGGGTTATTTTAGTGTATTCTAGCGTTTTATGCACCAAACTCATAAATGCAGGCAAAACACTATATTTGTTTAAACGTCTTATTCATGTGTTTTAAGGTGTTTTATGAAAAAAACTATCTCGATTGAAAATTGTGCTTATTCGTCATTTTACATTATTTTGCTTCAAAACGATAAAATTGATGAAAACAAGCTAGTATAGAGAATCCAAAGTAAAATTAAGAAAAACGTGTAATTTAATAAGTTTTTAGCTGTTTTCCACCAAAACACAGAAATGCTACGAAAACACACTATTTGTCTAAGGAACTGAAATATGTAAAAATGGGTTATTTTGGTGTATTCCAGCGTTTTATGCAACAAAACTCAGAATTGCAGGCAAAACACACTATTTGTCTAAGGAAGTGAAATATGTGAAAAAGGGGTTATTTTGGTGTATTCCAGCGTTTTATGTAACAAAACTCAGAATTGCAGGCAAAACACACTATTTGTCTAAGGTAGTGAAATATGTCAAAAGGGGTTATTTTGGTGTATTCCAGCGTTTTATGTAACAAAACTCAGAATTGCAGGGAAAACACACTATTTGTTTAAGGAAGTGAAATATGTCAAAAAGGGGATATTTTGATGTATTCCAGCGTTTTATGAACCAAAACTCAGAAATGCAGGCAAAACACAATATATGTCTAAGGAAGTGAAATATGTCAAAAGTGGGTTATTTTAGTGTATTCTAGCGTTTTATGCACCAAACTCATAAATGCAGGCAAAACACTATATTTGTTTAAACGTCTTATTCATGTGTTTTAAGGTGTTTTATGAAAAAAAACTATCTCGATTGAAAATTGTGCTTATTCGTCATTTTACATTATTTTGCTTCAAAACGATAAAATTGATGAAAACAAGCTAGTATAGAGAATCCAAAGTAAAATTAAGAAAAACGTGTAATTTAATCAGTTTTAGCTGTTTTCCACCAAAACACAGAAATGCTACGAAAACACACTATTTGTCTAAGGAACTGAAATATGTAAAAATGGGTTATTT
>NC_059281.1:2772903-2781144 GCF_017591435.1 Portunus trituberculatus
GATTTCTCCGTTATCAACAGCGAAAACACTCTTAATAACCATGCTTGTCGTTTTGGAGCCTTTGAAAATAGTGGCCACATAACCACTATTTTTAAAAGGCTCTAGTTTGAGTCACACGGGTTGTTAAGGGTAGTTTAATGATTCTAGTGACATATTAATATGATTTCTACATTATCAACAGTGAAAATACTCTTAATAACCAAGCTTGTCATCTCTGTGGTCTTTGAAAATAATATCTTTATCATCACTATATTTAAAAGGCTCTAATTTCAGTCACACGGGTTTCTAAGGGTAGTTTGAAGGTTCAAGAGACAGATTAACATGATTTCTCCGTTATCAACAGCGAAAACACTCTTAATAACCATGCTTGTCGTTTCTGGAGCCTTTGAAAATAGTGGCCACATCATCCAAAATAACCCCTTTTGACATATTTCACTTCCTTAGACAAATAGTGTGTTTTGCCTGCAATTCTGAGTTTTGTTACATAAAACGCTGGAATACACCAAAATAACCCCTTTTGACATATTTCACTACCTTTGACAAATAGTGTGTTTTGCCTGCAATTCTGAGTTTTGTTACATAAAACGCTGGAATACACCAAAATAACCCCTTTTTCACATATTTCACTTCCTTAGACAAATAGTGTGTTTTGCCTGCAATTCTGAGTTTTGTTGCATAAAACGCTGGAATACACCAAAATAACCCATTTTTACATATTTCAGTTCCTTAGACAAATAGTGTGTTTTCGTAGCATTTCTGTGTTTTGGTGGAAAACAGCTAAAACTTATTAAATTACACGTTTTTCTTAATTTTACTTTGGATTCTCTATACTAGCTTGTTTTCATCAATTTTATCGTTTTGAAGCAAAATAATGTAAAATGACGAATAAGCACAATTTTCAATCGAGATAGTTTTTTTTTCATAAAACACCTTAAAAACACATGAATAAGACGTTTAAACAAATATAGTGTTTTGCCTGCATTTATGAGTTTGGTGCATAAAACGCTAGAATACACTAAAATAACCCACTTTTGACATATTTCACTTCCTTAGACATATATTGTGTTTTGCCTGCATTTCTGAGTTTTGGTTCATAAAACGCTGGAATACATCAAAATAACCCTTTTGACATATTTCACTTCCTTAAACAAATAGTGTGTTTTCCCTGCAATTCTGAGTTTTGTTACATAAAACGCTGGAATACACCAAAATAACCCCTTTTTGACATATTTCACTACCTTAGACAAATAGTGTGTTTTGCCTGCAATTCTGAGTTTTGTTACATAAAACGCTGGAATACACCAAAATAACCCCTTTTTCACATATTTCACTTCCTTAGACAAATAGTTGTGTGTTTTGCCTGCAACTTTGGATTTTATACTAGTTTTGTTGCATAAATACGCTGGAATACGACCAAAATAACGAGATAGTTTTTTTTTCATTTTGACATATTTCACTAAAATAACCCCTTTTTATTTCACTTCCTTAAACAAATAGTGTGTTTTGCCTGCAATTCTGAGTTTTGTTACATAAAACGCTGGAATACACCAAAATAACCCATTTTTCACATATTTCACTTCCTTAGACAAATAGTGTGTTTTGCCTGCAATTCTGAGTTTTGTTGCATAAAACGCTGGAATACACCAAAATAACCCCTTTTGACATATTTCACTTCCTTAGACAAATAGTGTGTTTTGCCTGCAATTCTGAGTTTTGTTGCATAAAACGCTGGAATACACCAAAATAACCCATTTTTACATATTTCAGTTCCTTAGACAAATAGTGTGTTTTCGTAGCATTTCTGTGTTTTGGTGGAAAACAGCTAAAACTTATTAAATTACACGTTTTTCTTAATTTTACTTTGGATTCTCTATACTAGCTTGTTTTCATCAATTTTATCGTTTTGAAGCAAAATAATGTAAAATGACGAATAAGCACAATTTTCAATCGAGATAGTTTTTTTTTCATAAAACACCTTAAAAACACATGAATAAGACGTTTAAACAAATATAGTGTTTTGCCTGCATTTATGAGTTTGGTGCATAAAACGCTAGAATACACTAAAATAACCCACTTTTGACATATTTCACTTCCTTAGACATATATTGTGTTTTGCCTGCATTTCTGAGTTTTGGTTCATAAAACGCTGGAATACATCAAAATAACCCCTTTTTGACATATTTCACTTCCTTAAACAAATAGTGTGTTTTCCCTGCAATTCTGAGTTTTGTTACATAAAACGCTGGAATACACCAAAATAACCCCTGACATATTTCACTACTTAGACAAATAGTGTGTTTTGCCTGCAATTCTGAGTTTTGTTACATAAAACGCTGGAATACACCAAAATAACCCCTTTTTTACATATTTCACTACCTTAGACAAATAGTGTGTTTTGCCTGCAATTCTGAGTTTTGTTACATAAAACGCTGGAATACACCAAAATAACCCTTTTTCACATATTTCACTTCCTTAGACAAATAGTGTGTTTTGCCTGCAATTCTGAGTTTTGTTGCATAAAACGCTGGAATACATAAAATAACCCAAAATTTTTTACATATTTCAGTTCCTTAGACAAATAGTGTGTTTTCGTAGCATTTCTGTGTTTTGGTGGAAAACAGCTAAAACTTATTAAATTACACGTTTTTCTTAATTTTACTTTGGATTCTCTATACTAGCTTGTTTTCATCAATTTTATCGTTTTGAAGCAAAATAATGTAAAATGACGAATAAGCACAATTTTCAATCGAGATAGTTTTTTTTCATAAAACACCTTAAAAACACATGAATAAGACGTTTAAACAAATATAGTGTTTTGCCTGCATTTATGAGTTTGGTGCATAAAACGCTAGAATACACTAAAATAACCCACTTTTGACATATTTCACTTCCTTAGACATATATTGTGTTTTGCCTGCATTTCTGAGTTTTTGTTCATAAAACGCTGGAATACATCAAAATAACCCCTTTTTGACATATTTCACTTCCTTAAACAAATAGTGTGTTTTCCCTGCAATTCTGAGTTTTGTTACATAAAACGCTGGAATACACCAAAATAACCCTTTTGACATATTTCACTACCTTAGACAAATAGTGTGTTTTGCCTGCAATTCTGAGTTTTGTTACATAAAACGCTGGAATACACCAAAATAACCCCTTTTCACATATTTCACTTCCTTAGACAAATAGTGTGTTTTGCCTGCAATTCTGAGTTTTGTTGCATAAAACGCTGGAATACACCAAAATAACCCATTTTATACATATTTCAGTTCCTTAGACAAATAGTGTGTTTTCGTAGCATTTCTGTGTTTTGGTGGAAAACAGCTAAAAACTTATTAAATTACACGTTTTTCTTAATTTTACTTTGGATTCTCTATACTAGCTTGTTTTCATCAATTTTATCGTTTTGAAGCAAAATAATGTAAAATGACGAATAAGCACAATTTTCAATCGAGATAGTTTTTTTTTTTTTTCATAAAACACCTTAAAAACACATGAATAAGACGTTTAAACAAATATAGTGTTTTGCCTGCATTTATGAGTTTGGTGCATAAAACGCTAGAATACACTAAAATAACCCACTTTTGACATATTTCACTTCCTTAGACATATATTGTGTTTTGCCTGCATTTCTGAGTTTTGGTTCATAAAACGCTGGAATACAGCAAAATAACCCCTTTTTGACATATTTCACTTCCTTAAACAAATAGTGTGTTTTCCCTGCAATTCTGAGTTTTGTTACATAAAATGCTGGAATACACCAAAATAACCCCTTTTTGACATATTTCACTACCTTAGACAAATAGTGTGTTTTGCCTGCAATTCTGAGTTTTGTTACATAAAACGCTGGAATACACCAAAATAACCCATTTTTACATATTTCAGTTCCTTAGACAAATAGTGTGTTTTCGTAGCATTTCTGTGTTTTGGTGGAAAACAGCTAAAAACTTATTAAATTACACGTTTTTCTTAATTTTACTTTGGATTCTCTATACTAGCTTGTTTTCATCAATTTTATCGTTTTGAAGCAAAATAATGTAAAATGACGAATAAGCACAATTTTCAATCGAGATAGTTTTTTTTCATAAAACACCTTAAAACACATGAATAAGACGTTTAAACAAATATAGTGTTTTGCCTGCATTTATGAGTTTGGTGCATAAAACGCTAGAATACACTAAAATAACCCACTTTTGACATATTTCACTTCCTTAGACATATATTGTGTTTTGCCTGCATTTCTGAGTTTTGGTTCATAAAACGCTGGAATACATCAAAATAACTTTCCCATTTTGACATATTTCACTTCCTTAAAGACAGATTAACATGATTTCTACGTTATCAACAGCAAAAACAGATAAACAGTTACGTCTAGGGCCGGCCTAACTAATAGATTCACTGACTGACTGATATTTGGACTGACTGATTGATTGACTGACTAATTAAATTAATAAAATACTAACTAAATGACTGACTATCTGGCTGACTGACTATTTGGCTAACTGACTGAATGACTGAATGATTGACTAACTGACTGTCTGACACACTGGTTGATTGTCTGTTTGACAAACGGCGCCTGTCCTTGGCAGAAAAAAGCATCGCGCGGTACGAAGGCACTTATGTATGTGGTGCGCGTGGCCAGGCATGTGTTGCCGTACGCGAGTGTGCACGTGTAGGGACCTGACAAGTGTGTCAGAGAACCAATGAAGACGACAGTGGCAAAGGGAATCGGATAAGCGCCTGACACCACGTATATGTCACCCACGATTCCACCCACGCCCACGCCCGTGCTACGTGGGTCCGAAAGCGTGTAGGTCGGGAGGATGTGTCGTCAGGGACTCCCCGGTTGACACGAAACAGTAGGCGAAGGTTGGCGATGCAATTGATGAGCCGATGTGTCCCTCGCCTATCACTGACACACTCCCGTTCATGAGGGCGAAGATGAGCAGGTGCGGGAACTGGCAGTGGTTGTGGTGGTGGTGGTGGTGGTGGTGGTATATATATGCTTGTGTGAAGATAGATGGATAAGCGGGTAATTTGATGGGTTGATAGATATGTAAATAGACAGTTGGGCAAACAAACATATAGATGGATAGGCAGGCAGATAGATGAGTCAATGAATTCGTATATAAATAATAATATAGATGTGTATGTAGATAGAAAAAAAGTCTATATTGCTCTACTTAGTATCCTGTCACCCTGGTTTATTATCAGAAATACTCGTATATCAGGCGGTAGAAATAGAGAATGAGAAAAATAGTACAGTCTGCCTTTTAAGCACCTTGTTTATTGCCTCGCGGGAGTTGCCAACACTCGCTGTACAACAAGATACAATTTAATATTTCCTGCTTTGACAAATAACAAAAGCTGGACACGATAACGAAGAGGAAGATGTCACAATAACCAATAAATCGACATGTGGTATTTGTATAAGCATAGCGTCTCATTAATAAGAGATTTAGTAACAGATAGTTATCATAAACATATATACATGCGTCCTGTCTTCACAGATAACCTTTTGCTACGGCAGTAGTCTTCTAGCGGTGGTGGTGGTGAACACAGTTGTGGCGGTGGGCTATACTGACCCATGCACACCCACACCCAGACACACACACACACACACACACACACACACACACACAGACACACACACACACACACAAATAAAGTGAAGTGTTGCTATATTACCGACAGTTTTCAAGAAGCACCAGCAGCAAGAGACAGTGGCAAGCCTTCACCACAACACTCCACACTGCCTAATCTTCGTCTATTAAAGGTATTTATAAGGCTATTCAGTTAAGGTTAGGTTTTCTTTACATATGAGAGTGAAAACAGTACGCAAATATTTTCAAGTAATGGTATAAGGACCATCAAAAGAGCAAGGCGTCTGTATTACCCTCTCATATTTGTTTCCTTCATTTACCATAGGCCAAACATGTGTCAGAATGCAGCCACCAGTCTAACATTTCATATAGCCTAGTCAAAATTTCTCTCTGTGGCTTAATTTTGGTTTGGTGAGATGATAAAGACTATATATGGATGTCCTGCCGCCACTGTTCCCGGGGTTTTCCCAGGCCGCCTCCCCGGCGGTCCCCTAGCCATCACCCTACCCACGCCATCACCCTTCTATCGCCAGCCTGCTGGGTCAAATACTTTTTTCGAATATTTCCTGACGGTAATATTGCGCTTCCATGGTATGTTTTATGGTTTCTATAAATGTTTCGTCGTGTTTGAAGTGTGTTCCGCGCCTGTGCTGGGTAAATATGTGGCGTTTAGTGGTGTTTTATGGCGTATGTTAAAGGCTTTTAACGCTCAAAATTTCCCACCTGGAGTTTTGAGCTTTTTCATTCAAGGTATAAGTGGGCCTTTATGGTAGCAAAAGAGTGCCTGTCCTCTTTTAAGTGTGAAATCAATCTATTGAGTGAAATATGTGGACTTTGAAATGGTGTTTGGGGCTGTTGTAAAAAGCTCTTATTTTTCATTATTTTATTTGCTCACGTTTCTGCTTCTCGGTCTAACTCGCTGTAGAATGCCCTAAAAGATAGCTCAGACTCCCAGAAGTGTGATAAAATACTTGCCAAGTGAAAATGGCTTGACTTTACAGGACGTTTTAAGAGATTTATGGGTTAAAATGTTTTTGTACTTTTAACGTACTTAATTTAGACCTTTTTTAAAAACCAGTTAAGCTGGAGATATTTTGATATTTTGAAAATTAGTTTAAGTATTTATCACGTCATAAAATAACAAGCATTTGGCCGTGGCTTCGTTTTTCTAAAAGTCATTTTGAAATCAAATGATTTACGTAATTTAGCCGAGTCCCCCGTTCCCGTTCTCTCGGATGACCACAGCCCACCCAGGTAGTGACTCACCATAGGCCCAGGGCTGGCGCCACTTTTCCAAATCCGCAGTTCGTCAATATTTTGCCTAATATCTAGTGATTTCTACGTGTTTTCGCGTGTTTCGAGGTTCAGGTGTGTAGATAATTGTAGCAGAGGAGGAAGAAAGGAGAAATAAAGGAGGATAAGGAGGAAGAAAGGAGAAATGGAGGAGAAGAGGAGCAGCAGCAAAGCTACAATACTTAAGTCACCCTCCATTTCCTGAATATTTTGTCTAATATCTAACATTTTGATGTGTTTCTAGGCTCAGACGTGTGGATGGAAGGAGGAGGAGGAAGAAGAAGGAGTAACAATGGAGAAGGATGAAGAAAAATGAGAAATAAAGGTGGAATAGGAGAAGAAGCCAAGGTGTAATATTTAGGTAAGTGTCCTTTTAATCCTAACATTGTTTATAATGCATACTGTTGGTTTTGGGATAGATTTGGGGTATTTTAAGCTTGTTCATTAGTGTTGCAAGCTGTTTGGAGTGTTATAAGTATGCTTTGGGGTTCATTTCGTTTGTTTTCAGTATATGTTAGATCTTTTAGGTATATTTTACGTATTTTCAGAGTGTTGATTGAGGTGTGTGTAAGTATTAGCATGTTTTGAGTGTGGTTTGGGAGAACTTTGAGGGGTTGGTTGGTGTTCTGAGTGGGTTTGTGTTTGTTATGAGTGTTATAAGTGGTGGGGGGGGTGTTAGTGGTCTTTTGGGTGTGTGTGGGGTTATTTCAGTAAATATTGGGTGTTTCTAGTGAGTTTGGAGGTATTTTAACCTGTTCTGTGTTTTCTTAGTGTGTTTTGGGATGTTATTGAGTTTTTAAGAGGGTTTGGGTGTGTGTGGTTTGTCGTGGTGTGTGTAAGAGTGAATTAGGCCTATACAAGGATTTTTCAGTATGTTTTGAGGCCATCAACAGGCTAGCTCAGTGTCAGTGGGCCCTTATAACAAGTGTCCATTATTGATTACCCGCTTCGTTCCCAGGTGACGACAGGCAGAATGAGGTGGACGTGGCGGAGGCTGTGGGCGGTCAATTCACGGCGCAGGTTACCCACACCTTGCACCACGCTGACTGCCCGCCGCTGTTCACTAAAGTCAGGCAAGCCTGTGTCTCCGTGTTCTGCCCTGGATATAGGAGTAAAGGAAGTTGTGGTTTTGTTGTTGTTGTTGTGTTTTTCTGTTAAGATTTGACTGTGTGCTTGTAGTGAATTGTAAGTGCGTTTATTGGTACTATGAGGTTTTCATGTTGGCAGTATCCAAGGGATTTGACAAAGCTAGGTTCAATGATTTCAAATTGTTGACCATTATAACAGGTTCGGCAGTGTTCCAAATTGATATGGACAGTAAACTGAACAATTGTTTTGTATTTCT
>NC_059281.1:2781644-2789488 GCF_017591435.1 Portunus trituberculatus
AGGCCTAATTCACTCTTACACACACCACGACAAACCACACATACCCAAACCCTCTTAAAAACTCAATAACATCCCAAAACACACTAAGAAAACATAGAACAGGTTAAAATACCTCCAAACTCACTAGAAACACCCAATATTTACTGAAATAACCCACACACACACCCAAAAGACCACTAACACCCCCACCACTTATAACACTCATAACAAACACAAACCCCACTCAGAACACCAACCAACCCCTCAAAGTTCTCCCAAACCACACCCAAAACATGCTAATACTCATACACACCTCAATCCAAACTCTCAAAATACGTAAAATATACCTAAAAGATCTAACATATACTGAAAACAAACGAAATGAACCCCAAAGCATACTTATAACACTCCAAACAGTCTGCAATACTAATGAACAAGCTTAAAATACCCTAAATCTATCCCAAAACCAACAGTATACATTATAAACAACGTTAGGATTAAAAGGGACACTTACCTAAATATTACACCTTGGCTTCTCCTATTCCACCTTTATTTCTCATTTTTTCTTCATTCTTCTCCATTGTTACTCCTTCTTCTTCCTCCTCCTCCTTCCATCCACACGTCTGAGCCTAGAAACACATCAAAATGTTAGATATTAGACAAAATATTCAGGAAATGGAGGGTGACTTAAGTATTGTAGCTTTGCTGCTGTTCCTCTTCCTCCTCCATTTCTCCTTTCTTCCTCCTTATCCTCCTTTATTTCTCCTTTCTTCTTCCTTCTGCTACAATTATCTACACACCTGAACCTCGAAACACGCGAAAACACGTAGAAATCACTAGATATTAGGCAAAATATTGACGAACTGCGGATTTGGAGAAATGGCGCCAGCCTTGGGCCTATGGTGAGTCACTACCTGGGTGGGCTGCGGTCATCCGAGAGAACGGGAACGGGGGGACTCGGCTAAATTACGTAAATCATTTGATTTCAGAAATGACTTTTAGAAAAAACGAAGCCACGGCCAAATGCTTGTTATTTTATGACGTGATAAATACTTAAACTAATTTTCAAAATATCAAAATATCTCCAGCTTAACTGGTTTTTAAAAAAGGTCTAAATTAAGTACGTTAAAAGTACAAAACATTTTAACCCATAAATCTCTTAAAACGTCCTGTAAAGTCAAGCCATTTTCACTTGGCAAGTATTTTATCACACTTCAGGGAGTCTGAGCTATCTTTTAGGGCATTCTACAGCGAGTTAGACCGAGAAGCAGAAACGTGAGCAAATAAAATAATGAAAAATAAGAGCTTTTTACAACAGCCCCAAACACCATTTCAAAGTCCACATATTTCACTCATTAGATTGATTTCACACTTAAAAGAGGACAGGCACTCTTTTGCTACCATAAAGGCCCACTTATACCTTGAAATGAAAA
This sequence comes from Portunus trituberculatus, assembly GCF_017591435.1. Lineage (NCBI taxonomy): Eukaryota > Metazoa > Arthropoda > Malacostraca > Decapoda > Portunidae > Portunus > Portunus trituberculatus. The sequence continues at coordinate 2,783,057 of NC_059281.1, forward strand.
AGCTCAAAACTCCAGGTGGGAAATTTTGAGCGTTAAAAGCCTTTAACATACGCCATAAAACACCACTAAACGCCACATATTTACCCAGCACAGGCGCGGAACACACTTCAAACACGACGAAACATTTATAGAAACCATAAAAACATACCATGGAAGCGCAATATTACCGTCAGGAAATATTCGAAAAAAAAGTATTTGACCCAGCAGGCTGGCGATAGAAGGGTGATGGCGGGGTAGGGTGATGGCTAGGGGACCGCCGGGGAGGCGGCCCGGGAAAAACCCCGGGAACAGTGGCGGCAGGACATCCATATATAGTCTTTATCATCTCACCAAACTAAAATTAAGCCACAGAGAGAAATTTTGACTAGGCTATATGAAATGTTAGACTGGTGGCTGCATTCTGACACATGTTTGGCCTATGGTAAATGAAGGAAACAAATATGAGAGGGTAATACAGACGCCTTGCTCTTTTTGATGGTCCTTATACCATTACTTGAAAATATTTGCGTACTGTTTTCACTCTCATATGTAAAGAAAACCTAACCTTAACTGAATAGCCTTATAAATACCTTTAATAGACGAAGATTAGGCAGTGTGGAGTGTTGTGGTGAAGGCTTGCCACTGCGTCTCTTGGCTGGTGCTGGTGCTTCTTGAAAACTGTCGGTAATATAGCAACACTTCACTTTATTTGTGTGTGTGTGTGTGTGTGTGTGTGTGTGTGTCTTTGGGTGTGTGTGTGTGTGTGTGGTGTGTGTGTGTGTGTGTGTCTCTGGGTGTGTGTGCATGGGTCAGTATAGCCCACCGCCACAACTGTGTTCACCACCACCACCGCTACAGACTACTGCCGTAGCAAAAGGTTGTCTGTGAAGACAGGACGCATGTATATATGTTTATGATAACTATCTGTTACTAAATCTCTTATTAATGAGACGCTATGCTTATACAAATACCACATGTCGATTTATTGGTTATTGTGACATCTTCCTCTTCGTTATCGTGTCCAGCTTTTGTTATTTACCAGGGTTGCCAGGTTGGCGTTTTTTGCGCCAAATTCTGCCTTTTTGGCATATTTTTATTGTGTTTGGCAGGAAAATTTATTGTTTGGCATTTTTCAGAATTTGGCATATTTTTTGGCGTTTTTTTCCCCCTTGATATGAAACTGTTACTTTGAAGCAAAGACCATTCTTTTACTAGCATAAAGTTGCAAGTCAGTTTTTTCTATGGTGACTCCTAAAATATACACCGTACTCTTTGCACGGTGGAAGTAAGAGAACGGGCCCAAACCAATTTGAAAACATTAAAACAATAACAGTCTCAGCTGACGCTGCGTTCAGGTAAGTTATCTATACAGTCTAGTGATGGATCTGGAGGGAAACAGGCTTATTCGGACCATGGCTGATTCGGACCAAGCTGATTCGGCCCTTTTTCTGGCTCTTTTGGACCTCGATGTCCTGGCTGATTCGGACCTCGACCTTATTGTCCTGGCTGATTCGGACCTTTTCCAGGGGGGACTTTGCATAATTCCAACACTTGTTACCGAGAGGATATTAATTGAATAAGAAAAGGTAAAATTACATTTTATTGAAAAATTACATTTAATGCATTTATTAGGAATACTCTAAGTCTTAGTCTAGGCCTACAATTTCACTTACACATAGATATATGCACACTTCTTGAGTAACTGGCCAGTTGTTATATTCTTATCATTATATTCCTTCCATACTTGTATTATACGACCTTGTATCTCCTTCACCCGATTTCTCTGATACCTTTTTAATTTTCCTTCTTTTACGAGTTTTATGTGATTAGGTATTTCCTTCGCCTCCGAGTATAGCAAACTTATCAATAAATAGAAGGGAAGGTTACCTTTTTTAGCACTTCTGTTTAATTTGTGATGCCATCCTTCCACGTCATTGTTTGTCCTTATGCTGCGCCCAAAAACTGACCAGTTCTCTACTGTCCACACATTATGATGTAGCCATGTTTCATCAACGTAATTAAAAAATTCTCGTACAGGCCCAACTACTCCTACCTTGCTTGAAAGTTCATAAAAGGCCTCCCTAATGTCTTCATGAGGTAAAAATTGCAAAGCAAGGACCTTTTTTTTACAACTTTATATACACTATCTCTTTTGCAGTACAATGTCTGCAGGCCCAATTCCTGCACTTTTCTCCATAGGGCTTGTGTGAAATGGTATGCACATCCATGAATGACTGGGTCATTAAAAACAGATCTAAGAGCCTTCCATATTCTTGCCTCAAAGTCGACCACAAACGATGAGACATTTGGTTTTGCTGGTAAAATTTCAAGAACTGCCTTAAAAACTGCTTTGTAATCTTTTAACCTTTTACCAGACATAACTACAAAGCAGAGAGGAATCTGTTTCATAACTTCCTCACTTTTAATGAAGCAGTGAATGGATAATAATTGGTAAAATGGTTCCTTAACAACTTTGAAGGTACCGTCCACATACCATGTCTTACCCTTGACCAGAGAATTTATCTGTGTGTCTGTACAAAATATTAAATGTTTTTTCAAACCAACCACTACTTCTCTTCTAAAAAACTCCTCTGGTATAGTTTCCTCAAGGTAGCCCAGATCTAGTTCGAAGGACAAGTCACTGGGATCCTTTGGCCGACAGGAGGCCCGTGCTCTATTAAGGGTTCTTATCAGAGTGTTGTGGTTGGGTCTTGCAGCTTCGGGCAGGCTAGGATCACATAATTCGTTATTTACAGAGCTTACAATAATACTTGCAGATTCAAACACATTAACTTTGCTTTTGCTTTTACACTGTGCCTTAATTTCTATTGCTGTACGAATACCTGGTCTGGCTGGATGTGTATGTGAAACTGTCCCTGTTGAGAAAAACCTATCTCCTGTTTGTTTAACAACAACTGAACAATGGTTAGCTTTTCCACGTACACTGCATCTCCATTCGATAGTACCACTTTTTTGCTGCCGTTTAAAGGTAAAGCAATACCCATCACTCGAAACTAGTTTAGCCTTACCCTCTCACTACCTGACTCCACGATGGTATAGTTAATTGCGGCACTTTGGGTTGCAAGCTGGTTGTCGTCGTCACTTAAGGGCTCATCATACAGAGATCTGCATATATATATGTATATATATATATATATATATATATATATATATATATATATATATATATATATATATATATATATATATATTGATATTATATATTTATTGATCCCAACTTATAGCTTTTTGTAGTCAGGTAAATAACTTCATGGGTATATACTTACACTTCTTGTTCTTCTGGAACAAGTACCCTATGACCGTGACACATCAAAGTTAGAAGTTTCTTCTTGTAGTGACTCTACCATGGTAGGACTACTGTAAATTAATTAAAGTGAGTGCATGTTTTATGCTACATGTTATGCTATATATTATCGAAGAAGGAGGTATTGTTTCAGTTTTGTAATTCATATATAGTACCATTCAAATATCTTCAGCTTTAAAATTAACATGAACCTATTGCATACTAACATTTCAGTAGGCAAGGCAACAGGGTTTAAGTCCTCTGACGTGCTCTCCATAATTGGGATGGGCAGGCTGACTGAAGATTGAAGGAACTGGCAACGTTGACACGTAAACTCGTGTGTTATTAGTCCTCTTCGCAATTTATCATATTTATATCTAGAAAGCCCTGTGTAAAGAAAACAATAAAACGTGACCTAATGTTTCTTTAATGATACACAAAAATATAAAGAAATGGTTTTATAAATATAATAATTGTGTTATACGGTAATTACCAGTGTTGCCACATCCTCGGTGTTGCCAGCCACCACAACCATCGCAGTCAATGGCTTGGTGATGGTCAGCCACAACTCGGTCACAATCCAAACAATTGACCCGGGCAGTCATTCTTGTGTGGTGCAAAGTAAGGAACTGACATGGCATGGGCCTTTTTGTGTCCAAAATAACTTGGCTCTACTGTTTGTAAGTGTTCGGATAATTCAAAACATGATCCGAATCAGCCTAATACATGGTCCGAATCAGCCAAGACTTAGGTCCGAATCCGGTCCGAATTAGCCATGGTCCGAATCAGCCACGGTCCGAATAAGCCTGCATTCATCTGGAGAGGCTTATTGCAAGGTTTGTCATTGTAATTTAGTACCAAGACTTTCTTCCCTCCAAAATCATGAAAAATCGGGAAAACACCAAAAGAAACAGAGTGCAGTATCTTTTACGAGTACTTCTTTCTTTAAAGCCAGTTCAAGTGTTTCTGATGAAGTAAAACGCGCAGAGTTGGAGATAGCAACTGCCATGTGCTGTCACTGTTCTACTGTGTCGGTTGATCATATAGGTGAGATGATTAAACGAAGTGGAAAGGGAAGTACTCTTGGTAAAATAAGTATTCATCGCACAAAGTGTAGCAAATTACTGACCGAGGTTATTTCCCCTGGTTATGTGGATGAGTTGGCATCGGATGTTTTGGGGCAAAAGTTTGCTATTCTTGTTGATGAATCAACTGATGTTTCATCAGCAAAGTTACTTTGTATTGTTATCAGGTACTTCAGCAGATCAGAGAAAAGAATAGTGACAGAATTTGTTGAAATAGTTCAGGTAAGTGAAGCTACAGGTGAGTCATTGTTCCAAGCAATTAAAAATTCAATTGAAAAGCTTGGATTGACACTGAAAGACTGTATAGGATATGCTAGTGATGGAGCATCAGTCATGACTGGCACTCACAATTCAGTGTGGAGCAGAATTCATAAGGAATCTCCTAATTGTATCCAGACGAGATGCATTTGTCATTCCTTGGCTTTGTGTGTTCAGGCAGCATTTAGTAAACTTCCCGCAAGCCTTATATTTCTGTTGGCAGAGATTCCAAAATGGTTCTCTAAAAGTGCCATAAGAAGGGAAGCCTTTAGTAGACTTTTCAAAATAATGGATCCTTGTGAGGAAAGGAAAGGAACACCATTGCCATTCCAACAAGCATCTGCCACTAGGTGGTTGGTAAGAGGTAAAGTAATGAACAACATTCTGTCCAACTGGGAGGAGCTGAAAGCTTATTTCATTTGTGCAGAAAAACAATCAACACATGACTGTAGATACAAAGCTAAAGTTCTTTATGATATGCTCAGTGATCATTGTAATTTTCTTTATCTGCACTGCCTCACACCAATAATTGCTGAGTTTGAAAAAGTGAATGCATATTTTCAAGCAACAAATGCAGATCCACAAAATTTAGATGAGGAGTTAAAATGTCATCATCAAAGCTTAGTTACAAGAATTAAAAACTACAAAGGGGAGACCTTGCCAATGGATCTAGTTGACTTTGGAGCTAGATTTGCTCTTGAGGCACAAAGTTTTTTAGAAAAATTTCCTCAATATGAAGAAAAAATTCAACAAGTGAAAGTAGATTGCCTTTCTTTCATCAATGAGGCAGTACTCCAGTTAGAAAAGCGACTTCCTCCCACTCGAGATACATTTAAGAAACTGTCAGCATTGAGCCCAGTTAATGTTCTTAGTCAGATACAGAGAGCAAAATTTAAAGATCTACCTTTCCCACATTTGATTGAAAACAACTTCATTAAAATTGAGGAACAATACAGGAAAATTTTGCATGTGAACTGGGCTGAGGAAGCTATGTTCAGTGGTACAATTCCAGAAGACACTGCAGCCTTTTGGGTTGGTGTAGGTTCAAAAAAGGTAGCAGGCTCCCATCCCTTCACAGAAATCTCTGAGTATGCACTTTCATGCTTGGTTACTCCTGTCAGCAATGCTGTAGTTGAGCGGGTCGTCTCGCATGTGACTTATGTCAAGAATAAATTAAGGAATAGGATGGGAGTGAGAATGTTAGATGCAATTATCCGCATCCGCACTCATCTACATTTTAGAGGGAAATGTTGTAAAGATTTTGTACCTAATCAAAAGATGCTGCAACTCTTCTCCACCAAAAACATGTATGAAGGGACCAGTTCAGCAAACATTTGTGAATCCGATGATGCATTTGAATATATTTAGAGCCCCAGCAGAGTTGGTAATCTTGGTATCTAACCAAAGGATATATTTTCAAGGAAATATTTATATAAAAGATATATTTATTTTAAAGGATATATTTATTCTGTAATCTGTGAATTACAGAGATTTTTCAGAAACTGAGTTTTTTTTGTTTTTTTTTTGTATTTCAAGGAAATTTTTATATAAAGGATATATTTATTTTAAAGGATATATTTATTTAACACATTACAAACATTTTTCAGAAACTGAGTCCAGTCTACAAGACTACAATATAATATGTTTCAGCCGATGGTGGTTTATTAAGGTATCTGTGGAATTCAAGTGATGTTACATCACTTGAATTAAACAGATACCTTAATAGCTAATCTCACATGATACATCAGTGATGTATCATGTGAGATTAGCTATTTGTATTCTACAGTGGCTTATAACGTTCAGTTA
>NC_059281.1:2789988-2860744 GCF_017591435.1 Portunus trituberculatus
AAAACACACTATTTGTCTAAGGAACTAAAATATGTAAAAAATGGGTTATTTTGGTGTATTCCAGCGTTTTATGCAACAAAACTCAAAATTGCAGGCAAAACACACTATTTGTCTAAGGAAGTGAAATATGTGAAAAAGGGGTTATTTTGGTGTATTCCAGCGTTTTATGTAACAAAACTCAGAATTGCAAGGAAAACACACTATTTGTCTAAGGAAGTGAAATATGTAAAAAAGGGGTTATTTTGATGTATTCCAGCGTTTTATGAACCAAAACTCAGAAATGCAGGCAAAACACAATATATGTCTAAGGAAGTGAAATATGTCAAAAGTGGGTTATTTTAGTGTATTCTAGCGTTATATGCACCAAACTCATAAATGCAGGCAAAACACTATATTTGTTTAAACGTCTTATTCAAGTGTTTTTAAGGTGATTTATGAAAAAAAAACTATCTCGATTGAAAATTGTGCTTATTCGTCATTTTACATTATTTTGCTTCAAAACGATAAAATTGATGAAAACAAGCTAGTGTAGAGAATCCAAAGTAAAATTAAGAAAAACGTGTAATTTAATAAGTTTTTAGCTGTTTTCCATCAAAACACAGAAATGCTACGAAAACACACTATTTTATGCAACAAAACTCAGAATTGCAGGCATAACACATGACCCCTTTTACATTTCCTCACCAGTTGAACCTGCAGTGTTTTTTTTAATTGTTATTGTTCACCGGCTCTCCGATGCTAATCTTACCAGTTTAACCGGTGAACGTAACAATTGGCGACCGTGACAGGACCATTATAACCCATGTTCAGTGTTCCATTTTTCCAGTGACTTTTTTCTGTGATTGCTTGTGTTTCTGTGGTGTTGTGACTCTGATGTGTTTTTTTCTGTGACTTACTCTGCGTGTGGTTTAAATTTACCTTTGTGCGATCAAGTGGCTCCTTTTGGGTTAAACGTGCTTCGTGACTTTCATTGGTATCGCATAGCAGTGGTAGAGCAGGAAACCAGGTAGAAAGGCGTGTTCACCGATAGCACTTATCTCTATTTTTGCACATAGGCAGGTGTGTAATAAGTGTTATCCAAGTGTTGGGATCATCATATGTTCATGCGAACCCTCAATGCCCTCACTTCGCGGATCATTTTCTCGCTAGTTAGAATCGGCCATTTTAATTAGTCTCTCAGACTAATCCGCCTCCTTATCAATAACAAGTCTCAGTACAATTCGCTCCTCACTCAAGTCTCGTAACTAGAGTAATCCGGATCCCTCTTAATGCCGTAACTCTCTAGTTTACCCCTCATTAGTGATTGTACTCATAAGTGTTTACTTAAGTATAATATAGGTAATTTCCAAGGTTGCCTTTATTATCACTCTGCCAAATTCCTCACTTAAGTAATTCGCTTATCTTTTTTTTTTTGTTGTGGTTTAACATCGATTTAATATGGCTTCCGCTCAGTTTAACGTTGAAGATTTTTGTGCCGACCCTTCTCTGGAACAACTTAAATATGCTAATATAAAGAAGGACCAATGGAAAGCCATCGCTAAACATTTTGATGTTCCCATCACGTCTCAGATGACTAAAGAGGTCATTAAGAATGTAGTTGTTGAACATCTAGTGCAAGAAGGTCAGTTGCTAGGAAATGCCATAGAAGAGTTAACGCCCATGTCAGCCTCTACGAGGACTATAATACACAGTCCCCAGGAAGAACAGGATAAGAGTAGGACAAGTCAGTGGGAAATTGAGAAGCTTAAACTAGAATACCGGATGCATGAAAGCCAAATGCAACTACAGGAAAAACAAATGCAATTACAGGCAGAAAAAGAAGCAAAAGAAATGCAACTACAGGCAGAAAGAGAAGCGAGAGAATTACAGGAAAAGAAAGAAGAGAGAGAATTTCAGTTACAACTTAGAAGGCAGGAGAAAGAGTTAGAAATTCAGGAGTTAGCCCTACGAAATGACGCTAAGTTTAGAGGGGAAGAAATAGATATAAAGAAACAGTTAGCAAGCTTTAATCCTGCTACAGCTGCTCCGCTAGTTCCCCCTTTTGATGAATCTGATGTTGACGGGTCATTTCGCGCTTTTGAGAGCATTGCTAATAGGAATAAATGGCCCAAGGATCAGTGGGTGTCTCTCCTTGTCCCTAAGCTAGTAGGAAAAGCTTATAGGGTATACAACGGCCTTAGTGATGAGGTAGAATATGAAGAGATCAAAGGTAACATTCTAGACGCCTACTCTATCACTTCTGATGGATACCGACAACAGTTCCGAAAGTATGTGAAACCAGAGTCTCACACCTATGTTGAATTCGCTAGTGAGAAACTAAGACAATTTAAGAAATGGTTAGTCGCCCTTAACATTACCACCTTTTCGGATTTGCTCAATCTAATGGTCCTGGAAGAATGGAAGAACAAGTTACCATTTAATATTCTGAGGCATGTGGAAGAACGGGAGAGAGTGAGCTTATGTCTGCCGCTAAAGTGGCTGATGCGTTTGCTTTGTTGATGGGATCCCTGGGTAGTAGAGGTCGTGGTTCACTGTCTAATGTTAGGTCCTCCTTTGGGGAAGGTTTTGGGGCGCGGGTGGTAAGCCAACCGGATTCTCGCCAAATGCATATAATTCCCCTGGTGTACATACTGTAAGAAGCCAGGACACACGATCCAGAAATGTAGAAAGGAAGTGAAATATGTCAAAAGTGGGTTATTTTAGTGTATTATAGCGTTTTATGCACCAAACTCATAAATGCAGGCAAAACACTATATTTGTTAAAACGTCTTATTCATGTGTTTTAAGGTGTTTTATGAAAAAAAACTATCTCGATTGAAAATTGTACTTCTTCGTTATTTTACATTATTTTGCTTCAAAACGATAAAATTAATGAAAACAAGCGGGTATCGAGAATCCAAAGTAAAATTAAGAAAAACGTGTAATTTAATCAGTTATTAGCTGTTTTCCACCAAAACACAGAAATGCTACGAAAACACACTATTTGTCTAAGGAACTGAAATATGTAAAAAATGGGTTATTTTGGTGTATTCCAGCGTTTTATGCAACAAAACTCAGAATTGCAGGAAAAACACACTATTTGTCTAAGGAAGTGAAATATGTGAAAAAGGGGTTATTTTGGTGTATTCCAGCGTTTTATGTAACAAAACTCAGAATTGCAGGCAAAACACACGATTTGTCTAAGGTAGTGAAATATGTCAAAAAGGGGTTATTTTGGTGTATTCCAGCGTTTTATGTAACAAAACTCAGAATTGCAGGCAAAACACACGATTTGTCTAAGGTAGTGAAATATGTCAAAAAGGGGTTATTTTGGTGTATTCCAGCGTTTTATGTAACAAAACACAGAATTCCAGGGAAAACACACTATGTTTTAGGAAGTGAAATATGTCAAAAGGGGTTATTTTGATGTATTCCAGCGTTTTATGAACCAAAACTCAGAAATGCAGGCAAAACACAATATATGTCTAAGGAAGTGAAATATGTCAAAAGTGGGTTATTTTAGTGTATTTTAGCGTTTTATGCACCAAACTCATAAATGCAGGCAAAACACAATATTTGCTTAAACGTATTAATCATGTGTTTTAAGGTGTTTTATGAAAAAAAAACTATCTCGATTGAAAATTGTGCTTATATGTCATTTTACATTATTTTGCTTAAAAACGATAAAATTGATGAATACAAGCTAGTATAGAGAATCCAAAGTAAAATTAAGAAAAACGTGTAATTTAATAAGTTTTAACTGTTTTCCACCAAAACACAGAAATGCTACGAAAACACACTTTTGTCTAAGGAACTGAAATATGTAAAAATGGGTTATTTTGGTGTATTCCAGCGTTTTATGCAACAAAACTCAGAATTGCAGGAAAACACACTATTTGTTTAAAGAAGTGAAATATGGCAAAATGGGTTATTTTGATGTATTCCAGCGTTTTATGAACCAAAACTCAGAAATGCAGGCAAAACACAATATATGTCTAAGGAAGTGAAATATGTCAAAAGTGGGTTATTTTAGTGTATTCCAGCGTTTTATGCACCAAACTCATAAATGCAGGCAAAACACTATATTTGTTAAAACGTCTTATTCATGTGTTTTTAAGGTGTTTTATGAAAAAAACTATCTCGATTGAAAATTGTACTTATTTTGTTATTTTAATGCTTCAAAACGATAAAAAAACACAATATATTAAAAACAAGCTATCAAGAATCCAAAGTAAAATTAAGAAAAACGTGTAATTTAATCAGTTATTAGCTGTTTTCCACCAAAACACAGAAATGCTACGAAAACACACTATTTATCTAAGGAAGTGAAATATGTAAAAAAAATGGGTTATTTTGGTGTATTCCAGCGTTTTATGCAACAAAACTCAGAATTGCAGGAAAACACACTATTTGTCTAAGGAAGTGAAATATGTAAAAATGGGTTATTTTGGTGTATTCCAGCGTTTTATGTAACAAAACTCAGAATTGCAGGAAAACACACGATTTGTCTAAGGAAGTGAAATATGTAAAAAGGGGTTATTTTGGTGTATTCCAGCGTTTTATGTAACAAAACTCAGAATTGCAGGCAAAACACACTATTTGTCTAAGGAAGTGAAATATGTCAAAAGGGGTTATTTTGGTGTATTCCAGCGTTTTATGTAACAAAACTCAGAATTGAAGGGAAAACACACTATTTGTTTAGGGAGTGAAATATGTCAAAAGGGTTATTTTGATGTATTCCAGCGTTTTATGAACCAAAACTCAGAAATGCAGGCAAAACACAATATATGTCTAAGGAAGTGAAATATGTCAAAAGTGGGTTATTTTAGTGTATTTTAGCGTTTTATGCACCAAACTCATAAATGCAGGCAAAACACTATATTTGTTAAAACGTCTTATTCATGTGTTTTAAGGTGTTTTATGAAAAAAACTATCTCGATTGAAAATTGTGCTTATTCGTTATTTTACATTATTTTGCTTCAAAACGATAAAATTGATGAAAACAAGCTAGTATAGAGAATCCAAAGTAAAATTAAGAAAAACGTGTAATTTAATAAGTTTTTAACTGTTTTCCACCAAAACACAGAAATGCTACGAAAACACACTATTTGTCTAAGGAACTGAAATATGTAAAAAATGGGTTATTTTGGTGTATTCCAGCGTTTTATGCAACAAAACTCAGAATTGCAGGCAAAACACACTGTCTAAGGAAGTGAAATATGTGAAAAAGGGTTATTTTGGTGTATTCCAGCGTTTTATGAAACAAAACTCAGAATTGCAGGCAAAACACACGATTTGTCTAAGGAAGTGAAATATGTCAAAAGGGGTTATTTTGCGTTTTATGTGTATTCTATCTCGATTGAAAATTGTACTTCTTCGTTATTTTACATTATTTTGCTTCAAAACGATAAAATTAATGAAAACAAGCGAGTATCGAGAATCCAAAGTAAAATTAAGAAAAACGTGTAATTTAATCAGTTATTAGCGTTTTAAGGAAGTGAAATATGTAAAAATGGGTTATTTTGGTGTATTCCAGCGTTTTATGCAACAAAACTCAGAATTGCAGGCAAAACACACTATTTGTCTAAGGAAGTGAAATATGTCAAAAGGGGTTATTTTGGTGTATTCCAGCGTTTTATGTAACAAAACTCAGAATTGCAGGAAAACACACTATTTGTTTAAGGAAGTGAAATATGTCAAAAGGGGTTATTTTGATGTATTCCAGCGTTTTATGAACCAAAACTCAGAAATGCAGGCAAAACACAATATATATCTAAGGAAGTGAAATATGTCAAAAGTGGGTTATTTTAGTGTATTTTAGCGTTTTATGCACCAAACTCATAAATGCAGGCAAAACACTATATTTGTTAAAACGTCTTATTCATGTGTTTTAAGGTGTTTTATGAAAAAAACTATCTCGGTGTTTTATGAAAAAAACTATCTCGATTGAAAATTGTGAATCTTTAAGAAAAACGTGTAATTTAATCAGTTATATTTTGCTTCAAAACGATAGAATTGCTATGAAAACAAGCTAGTATAAGAATCCAAAGTAAAATTAAAAAAACGTGTAATTTAATGTATTCCAGCGTTTTCCAACAAAACACAGAAATGCAGGAAAACACACTATTTGTCTAAGGAACTGAAATATGTAAAAATGGGTTATTTTGGTGTATTCCAGCGTTTTATGCAACAAAACTCAGAATTGCAGGCAAAACACACTATTTGTCTAAGGAAGTGAAATATGTCAAAAGGGTTATTTTGGTGTATTCCAGCGTTTTATGTAACAAAACTCAGAATTGCAGGCAAAATGTCACACGATTTGTCTAAGGTAGTGAAATATGTCAAAAGGGTTATTTTGGTGTATTCCAGCGTTTTATGTAACAAAACTCAGAATTGCAGGAAAACACACTATTTGTTTAAGGAAGTGAAATATGTCAAAAGGGGTTATTTTGATGTATTCCAGCGTTTTATGAACCAAAACTCAGAAATGCAGGCAAAACACAATATATGTCTAAGGAAGTGAAATATGTCAAAAGTGGGTTATTTTAGTGTATTTTAGCGTTTTATGCACCAAACTCATAAATGCAGGCAAAACACTATATTTGTTAAAACGTCTTATTCATGTGTTTGTAAGGTGTTTTATGAAAAAAACTATCTCGATTGAAAATTGTGCTTATTCGTTATTTTACATTATTTTGCTTCAAAACGATAAAATTGATGAAAACAAGCTAGTATAGAGAATCCAAAGTAAAATTAAGAAAAACGTGTAATTTAATCAGTTTTAGCTGTTTTCCACCAAAACACAGAAATGCTACGAAAACACACTATTTGTCTAAGGAACTGAAATATGTAAAAATGGGTTATTTTGGTGTATTCCAGCGTTTTATGCAACAAAACTCAGAATTGCAGGAAAACACACTATTTGTCTAAGGAAGTGAAATATGTGAAAAAGGGTTATTTTGGTGTATTCCAGCGTTTTATGTAACAAAACTCAGAATTGCAGGCAAAACACACTATATGTCTAAGGAAGTGAAATATGTCAAAAGGGGTTATTTTGTGTATTCCAGCGTTTTATGCACCAAAACTCATAAATGCAGGCAAAACACACTATATGTTAAGGAAGTGAAATATGTCTTATTTATTTTGTGTATTAAGGCGTTTTATGAAAAAAACTCATAAATGCAGGCAAAACACTATATGTTTCTTATTCATGTGTTTTAATTGAAAAAAACTATCTCGATTGAAAATTGTACTTCTTCGTTATTTTACATTATTTTGCTTCAAAACGATAAAATTAATGAAAACAAGCGGGTATCGAGAATCCAAAGTAAAATTAAGAAAAACGGGTAATTTAATCAGTTATTAGCTGTTTTCCACCAAAACACAGAAATGCTACGAAAACACACTATTTGTCTAAGGAACTGAAATATGTAAAAAATGGGTTATTTTGGTGTATTCCAGCGTTTTATGCAACAAAACTCAGAATGCAGGAAAACACACTATTTGTCTAAGGAAGTGAAATATTGGTGTTATTTTGGTGTATTCCAGCGTTTTATGCAACAAAACTCAGAATTGCAGGCAAAACACACGATTTGTCTAAGGTAGTGAAATATGTCAAAAAGGGGTTATTTTGGTGTATTCCAGCGTTTTATGTAACAAAACTCAGAATTGCAGGCAAAACACACTATTTGTCTAAGGAAGTGAAATATGTGAAAAGGGGTTATTTTGGTGTATTCCAGCGTTTTATGTAACAAAACACAGAATTCCAGGGAAAACACACTATTTGTTTTAGGAAGTGAAATATGTCAAAAAGGGGTTATTTTGATGTATTCCAGCGTTTTATGAACCAAAACTCAGAAATGCAGGCAAAACACAATATATGTCTAAGGAAGTGAAATATGTCAAAAGTGGGTTATTTTAGTGTATTTTAGCGTTTTATGCACCAAACTCATAAATGCAGGCAAAACACTATATTTGCTTAAACGTATTAATCATGTGTTTTTAAGGTGTTTTATGAAAAAAAAACTATCTCGATTGAAAATTGTGCTTATTCGTCATTTTACATTATTTTGCTTAAAAACGATAAAATTGATGAATACAAGCTAGTATAGAGAATCCAAAGTAAAATTAGGAAAAACGTGTAATTTAATAAGTTTTTAACTGTTTTCCACCAAAACACAGAAATGCTACGAAAACACACTTTTGTCTAAGGAACTGAAATATGTAAAAAATGGGTTATTTTGGTGTATTCCAGCGTTTTATGCAACAAAACTCAGAATTGCAGGGAAAACACACTATTTGTTTAAAGAAGTGAAATATGGCAAAAATGGGTTATTTTGATATATTCCAGCGTTTTATGAACCAAAACTCAGAAATGCAGGCAAAACACAATATATATCTAAGGAAGTGAAATATGTCAAAAGAGGGTTATTTTAGTGTATTATAGCGTTTTATGCACCAAACTCATAAATGCAGGCAAAACACTATATTTGTTAAAACGTCTTATTCATGTGGGTTTTAAGGTGTTTTATGAAAAAAAACTATCTCGATTGAAAATTGTACTTCTTCGTTATTTTACATTATTTTGCTTCAAAACGATAAAATTAATGAAAACAAGCGGGTATCGAGAATCCAAAGTAAAATTAAGAAAAACGTGTAATTTAATCAGTTATTAGCTGTTTTCCACCAAAACACAGAAATGCTACGAAAACACACTATTTGTCTAAGGAACTGAAATATGTAAAAAATGGGTTATTTTGGTGTATTCCAGCGTTTTATGCAACAAAACTCAGAATTGCAGGAAAACACACTATTTGTCTAAGGAAGTGAAATATGTGAAAAAGGGTTATTTTGGTGTATTCCAGCGTTTTATGTAACAAAACTCAGAATTGCAGGCAAAACACACGATTTGTCTAAAGTGAAATATGTTATTTTGGTGTATTCCAGCGTTTTATGTAACAAAACTCAGAATTGCAGGCAAAACACGTTTTATGAACGATTTGTCTAAGGTTTTAAGTGAAATATGTCAAAAGGGATTTTGGTGTATTCCAGCGTTTTATGCAAAACTCAGAATTGCAGGCAAAACACACGATTTGTCTAAGGTAGTGAAATATGTCAAAAAGGGGTTATTTTGGTGTATTCCAGCGTTTTATGTAACAAAACTCAGAATTGCAGGAAAACACACTATATGTTTTAGGAAGTGAAATATGTCAAAAAGGGGTTATTTTGATGTATTCCAGCGTTTTATGAACCAAAACTCAGAAATGCAGGCAAAACACAATATATGTCTAAGGAAGTGAAATATGTCAAAAGTGGGTTATTTTAGTGTATTTTAGCGTTTTATGCACCAAACTCATAAATGCAGGCAAAACACAATATTTGCTTAAACGTATTAATCATGTGTTTTTAAGGTGTTTTATGAAAAAAAAACTATCTCGATTGAAAATTGTGCTTATTCGTCATTTTACATTATTTTGCTTAAAACGATAAAATTGATGAATACAAGCTAGTATAGAGAATCCAAAGTAAAATTAGGAAAAACGTGTAATTTAATAAGTTTTTAACTGTTTTCCACCAAAACACAGAAATGCTACGAAAACACACTCTTTGTCTAAGGAACTGAAATATGTAAAAAATGGGTTATTTTGGTGTATTCCAGCGTTTTATGCAACAAAACTCAGAATTGCAGGGAAAACACACTATTTGTTTAAAGAAGTGAAATATGGCAAAAATGGGTTATTTTGATGTATTCCAGCGTTTTATGAACCAAAACTCAGAAATGCAGGCAAAACACAATATATATCTAAGGAAGTGAAATATGTCAAAAGTGGGTTATTTTAGTGTATTCTAGCGTTTTATGCACCAAACTCATAAATGCAGGCAAAACACTATATTTGTTAAAACGTCTTATTCATGTGTTTTTAAGGTGTTTTATGAAAAAAAACTATCTCGATTGAAAATTGTACTTCTTCGTTATTTTACATTATTTTGCTTCAAAACGATAAAATTAATGAAAACAAGCGGGTATCGAGAATCCAAAGTAAAATTAAGAAAAACGTGTAATTTAATCAGTTATTAGCTGTTTTCCACCAAAACACAGAAATGCTACGAAAACACACTATTTGTCTAAGGAACTGAAATATGTAAAAAATGGGTTATTTTGGTGTATTCCAGCGTTTTATGCAACAAAACTCAGAATTGCAGGAAAAACACACTATTTGTCTAAGGAAGTGAAATATGTGAAAAAGGGTTATTTTGGTGTATTCCAGCGTTTTATGTAACAAAACTCAGAATTGCAGGCAAAACACACGATTTGTCTAAGGAAGTGAAATATGTCAAAAGGGGTTATTTTGGTGTATTCCAGCGTTTTATGCAAAACTCAGTTTTATGCACCAAACTCATAAATGCAGGCAAAACACTATATTTTTTGAAAACGTCTTATTCATGTGTTTTAAGGTGTTTCATGAAAAAAACTATCTCTAAGATTGAAAATTGTATTTTAGTGTATTTTAGCGTTATTTTAGGCAAAACACAATATTTTGCTGTGTTTTAAGGTGATGAAAAAAACTATCTCGATTGAAAATTGTGAACATTATTTTGCAATAAAATTGATGAATACAAGCTAGTATCAAGAATCCAAACTAAAATTAAGAAAAAACGTGTAATTTAATCAGTTATTAGCTGTTTTCCACCAAAACACAGAAATGCTACGAAAACACACTCTTTGGTCTAAGGAACTGGAATATGTAAAAAATGGGTTATTTTGGTGTAATCCAGCGTTTTATGCAACAAAACTCAGAATTGCAGGAAAACACACTATTTGTCTAAAGAAGTGAAATATGGCAAAAATGGGTTATTTTCATGTATTCCAGCGTTTTATGAAAAAAACTCAGAAATGCAGGCAAAACACAATATATATCTAAGGAAGTGAAATATGTCAAAAGTGGGTTATTTTAATGCAACTCAGAAATGCAGGCAAAACACACTATTTGTCTAAGGTAGTGAAATATGTTTTTAAGGTGTTATTTTGAAAAATTCCAGCTCGTTTTAAAATTGTAACAAAACTCATTTTACATTATTTTGCTTAAAAACGATAAAATTGATGAAAACACAAGCTAGTAAGTGAGAATCCAAAGTAAAATTAGGAAAAACGTGTAATTTAATAAGTTTTATGTTTTCCACCAAAACTCAGAAATGCAGGCAAAACACACTATTTGTCTAAGGAAGTGAAATATGTAAAAATGGGTTATTTTGGTGTATTCCAGCGTTTTATGTAACAAAACTCAGAATTGCAGGAAAACACACTATTTGTTTAAGGAAGTGAAATATGTCAAAAGGGGTTATTTTGATGTATTCCAGCGTTTTATGAACCAAAACTCAGAAATGCAGGCAAAACACAATATATGTCTAAGGAAGTGAAATATGTCAAAAGTGGGTTATTTTAGTGTATTTTAGCGTTTTATGCACCAAACTCATAAATGCAGGCAAAACACTATATTTGTTAAAACGTCTTATTCATGTGTTTTAAGGTGTTTTATGAAAAAAACTATCTCGATTGAAAATTGTACTTATTCGTTATTTTACATTATTTTGCTTCAAAACGATAAAATTAATGAAAACAAGCTAGTATAGAGAATCCAAAGTAAAATTAAGAAAAACGTGTAATTTAATCAGTTATTAGCTGTTTTCCACCAAAACACAGAAATGCTACGAAAACACACTATTTGTCTAAGGAACTGAAATATGTAAAAATGGGTTATTTTGGTGTATTCCAGCGTTTTATGCAACAAAACTCAGAATTGCAGGAAAACACACTATTTGTCTAAGGAAGTGAAATATGTGAAAAAGGGGTTATTTTGGTGTATTCCAGCGTTTTATGTAACAAAACTCAGAATTGCAGGCAAAACACACGATTTGTCTAAGGTAGTGAAATATGTCAAAAAGGGGTTATTTTGGTGTATTCCAGCGTTTTATGTAACAAAACTCAGAATTGCAGGCAAAACACACGATTTGTCTAAGGTAGTGAAATATGTCAAAATTTTGGGCGTTATTTTGTCAGCGTTATTTTGGTGTATTCCAGCGTTTTATGAACCAAAACTCAGAAATGCAGGCAAAACACACTATATGTCTAAGGAAGTGAAATATGTCAAAAGTGGGTTATTTTAGTGTATTCCAGCGTTTTATGCACCAAACTCATAAATGCAGGCAAAACACAATATTTGTTAAAACGTCTTATTCATGTGTTTTAAGGTGTTTTATGAAAAAAATGCATCTCGATTGAAAATGTGTTTTAAGGTGTTTTATGAAAAAAACTATCTTCGTCATTTTACATTATTTTGCTTAAAAACGATAAAATTGATGAATACAAGCTAGTATAGAGAATCCAAAGTAAAATTAGGAAAAACGTGTAATTTAATAAGTTTTAACTGTTTTCCACCAAAACACAGAAATGCTACGAAAACACACTTTTGTCTAAGGAACTGAAATATGTAAAAAATGGGTTATTTTGGTGTATTCCAGCGTTTTATGCAACAAAACTCAGAATTGCAGGGAAAACACACTATTTGTTTAAAGAAGTGAAATATGGCAAAATGGGTTATTTTGATGTATTCCAGCGTTTTATGAACCAAAACTCAGAAATGCAGGCAAAACACAATATATATCTAAGGAAGTGAAATATGTCAAAAGTGGGTTATTTTAGTGTATTATAGCGTTTTATGCACCAAACTCATAAATGCAGGCAAAACACTATATTTGTTAAAACGTCTTATTCATGTGTTTTAAGGTGTTTTATGAAAAAAAACTATCTCGATTGAAAATTGTACTTCTTCGTTATTTTACATTATTTTGCTTCAAAACGATAAAATTAATGAAAACAAGCGGGTATCGAGAATCCAAAGTAAAATTAAGAAAAACGTGTAATTTAATCAGTTATTAGCTGTTTTCCACCAAAACACAGAAATGCTACGAAAACACACTATTTGTCTAAGGAACTGAAATATGTAAAAAATGGGTTATTTTGGTGTATTCCAGCGTTTTATGCAACAAAACTCAGAATTGCAGGAAAAACACACTATTTGTCTAAGGAAGTGAAATATGTCTAAAGGGTTATTTTATTTTGGTGTATTCCAGCGTTTTATGTAACAAAACTCAGAATTGCAGGCAAAACACACGATTTGTCTAAGGAAGTGAAATATGTCAAAAGGGGTTATTTTGTGTATTCCAGCGTTTTATGTAACAAAACTCATAAATGCAGGCAAAACACACGATTTGTTAAGGTAGTGAAATATGTCAAAAGGGGTTATGTTGTGTATTCCAGCGTTTTATGAAACAAAACTCATTGAAAATTGTGCAGGAAAACACATTATTTTGCTAAGGAAGTGAAATATGTCAAAAAAAGGGGTTATTTTGGTGTATTCATAAATGCAGCGTTTTTATGTAACAAAACTCAGAATTGCAGGCAAAACACACTGCTATTTGTCTAAGGAACTGAAATATGTAAAAATGGGTTATTTTGGTGTATTCCAGCGTTTTATGCAACAAAACTCAGAATTGCAGGAAAACACACTATTTGTTTAAGGAAGTGAAATATGGCAAAAGGGGTTATTTTGATGTATTCCAGCGTTTTATGAACCAAAACTCAGAAATGCAGGCAAAACACAATATATGTCTAAGGAAGTGAAATATGTCAAAAGTGGGTTATTTTAGTGTATTTAGCGTTTTATGCACCAAACTCATAAATGCAGGCAAAACACTATATTTGTTAAAACGTCTTATTCATGTGTTTTTAAGGTGTTTTATGAAAAAAACTATCTCGATTGAAAATTGTACTTCTTCGTTATTTTACATTATTTTGCTTCAAAACGATAAAATTAATGAAAACAAGCTAGTATCGAGAATCCAAAGTAAAATTAAGAAAAACGTGTAATTTAATCAGTTATTAGCTGTTTTCCACCAAAACACAGAAATGCTACGAAAACACACTATTTGTCTAAGGAACTGAAATATGTAAAAATGGGTTATTTTGGTGTATTCCAGCGTTTTATGCAACAAAACTCAGAATTGCAGGAAAACACACTATTTGTCTAAGGAAGTGAAATATGTGAAAAAGGGGTTATTTTGGTGTATTCCAGCGTTTTATGTAACAAAACTCAGAATTGCAGGCAAAACACACGATTTGTCTAAGGAAGTGAAATATGTCAAAAGGGGTTATTTTGGTGTATTCCAGCGTTTTATGTAACAAAACTCAGAATTGCAGGCAAAACACACGATTTGTCTAAGGTTTTAAGTGAAATATGTCAAAAGGGTACTTCTTCGTTATTTTATTTTGGTGTATTCCAGCGTTTTATGTAACAAAACACAGAATTGCAGAAAACACACTATTTGTCTAAGGAAGTGAAATATGTCAAAAGGGGTTATTTTGGTGTGAAATATTCCAGCGTTTTATGAACCAAAACTCAGAAATGCAGGCAAAACACACTATATGTCTAAGGAAGTGAAAAAAAGTGGGTTATTTTGGTGTATTCATGGAAATGCAAAAACACACTATATGTCTAAGGAAGTGAAATATGTCAAAAGGGGTTATTTTGATGTATTCCAGCGTTTTATGAACCAAAACTCAGAAATGCAGGCAAAACACAATATTTTATGTCTTAAGGAAGTGAAATATGTCAAAAGTGGGTTTTTACATTATTTTGCTTCAAAACTCAGAAATTAATGAAAACACAATATATTAGTGTATTTTAGCGTTTTATGCACCAAACTCATAAATGCAGGCAAAACACAATATTTGCTTAAACGTATTAATCATGTGTTTTTAAGGTGTTTTATGAAAAAAAAACTATCTCGATTGAAAATTGTGCTTATTCTTCATTTTACATTATTTTGCTTAAAAACGATTAAATTGATGAATACAAGCTAGTAAAGAGAATCCAAAGTAAAATTAGGAAAAACGTGTAATTTAATAAGTTTTTAACTGTTTTCCACCAAAACACAGAAATGCTACGAAAACACACTCTTTGTCTAAGGAACTGAAATATGTAAAAAATGGGTTATTTTGGTGTATTCCAGCGTTTAATGCAACAAAACTCAGAATTGCTGGGAAAACACACTATTTGTTTAAAGAAGTGAAATATGGCAAAAGTGGGTTATTTTGATGTATTCCAGCGTTTTATGAACCAAAACTCAGAAATGCAGGCAAAACACAATATATATCTAAGGAAGTGAAATATGTCAAAAGAGGGTTATTTTAGTGTATTATAGCGTTTTATGCACCAAACTCATAAATGCAGGCAAAACACTATATTTGTTAAAACGTCTTATTCATGTGTTTTAAGGTGTTTTATGAAAAAAAACTATCTCGATTGAAAATTGTACTTCTTCGTTATTTTACATTATTTTGCTTCAAAACGATAAAATTAATGAAAACAAGCTAGTATCGAGAATCCAAAGTAAAATTAAGAAAAACGTGTAATTTAATCAGTTATTAGCTGTTTTCCACCAAAACACAGAAATGCTACGAAAACACACTATTTGTCTAAGGAACTGAAATATGTAAAAATGGGTTATTTTGGTGTATTCCAGCGTTTTATGCAACAAAACTCAGAATTGCAGGAAAACACACTATTTGTCTAAGGAAGTGAAATATGGGTTATTTTGGTGTATTCCAGCGTTTTATGTAAAAACTCAGGCAGGCAAAACACACGATATTTTGTCAAAAGGGGTTATTTTGTATTCCAGCGTTTTATGTAACAAAACTCAGAATTGCAGGCAAAACACACGATTTGTCTAAGGAAGTGAAATATGTCAAAAGGGGTTATTTTGGTGTATTCCAGCGTTTTATGTAACAAAACTCAGAATTGCAGGCAAAACACACTATTTGTCTAAGGAAGTGAAATATGTCAAAAGTGGGTTATTTTGGTGTATTCCAGCGTTTTATGTAACAAAACACAGAATTCAAAAAACACACTATTTGTCTTAGGAAGTGAAATATGTCAAAAGGGGTTATTTTGATGTATTCCAGCGTTTTATGAACTTAAACTCAGAATTGCAGGCAAAACACAAAATTTGTCTAAGGAAGTGAAATATGTCAAAAGTGGGTTATTTTGGTGTATTTTATTAGCGTTTTATGCACCAAACTCATAAATGCAGGCAAAACACAATATTTGTTAAACCAAAACTCAGAAATGCTTATTCTTCTAAGGAACTGAGGATAAATTGATGAATACAAAACACACTATTTGTCTAAGGAACTGAAATATGTAAAAATGGGTTATTTTGGTGTATTCCAGCGTTTTATGCAACAAAACTCAGAATTGCAGGGAAAACACACTATTTGTTTAAAGAAGTGAAATATGGCAAAAGGGGTTATTTTGATGTATTCCAGCGTTTTATGAACCAAAACTCAGAAATGCAGGCAAAACACAATATATGTCTAAGGAAGTGAAATATGTCAAAAGTGGGTTATTTTAGTGTATTATAGCGTTTTATGCACCAAACTCATAAATGCAGGCAAAACACTATATTTGTTAAAACGTCTTATTCATGTGTTTTAAGGTGTTTTATGAAAAAAAACTATCTCGATTGAAAATTGTACTTCTTCGTTATTTTACATTATTTTGCTTCAAAACGATAAAATTAATGAAAACAAGCTAGTATCGAGAATCCAAAGTAAAATTAAGAAAAACGTGTAATTTAATCAGTTATTAGCTGTTTTCCACCAAAACACAGAAATGCTACGAAAACACACTATTTGTCTAAGGAACTGAAATATGTAAAAATGGGTTATTTTGGTGTATTCCAGCGTTTTATGCAACAAAACTCAGAATTGCAGGAAAACACACTATTTGTCTAAGGAAGTGAAATATGTGAAAAAGTGAAATATGGGTTATTTTGGTGTATTCCAGCGTTTTATGTAACAAAACTCAGAATTGCAGGCAAAACACACGATTTGTCTAAGGTAGTGAAATATGTCAAAAAGGGGTTATTTTGGTGTATTCCAGCGTTTTATGTAACAAAACTCAGAATTGCAGGCAAAACACACGATTTGTCTAAGGTATTCCAGCGTTTTATGTAACAAAACTCAGAATTGCAAAAACATGTCTAAGGAAGTCAAAAATGGGTTATTTTGGTGTATTCCAGCTTTTTATATAACAAAACACAGAATTGCAGGGAAAACACACTATTTGTTTAGGAAGTGAAATATGTCAAAAGGGGTTATTTTGATGTATTCCAGCGTTTTATGAACCAAAACTCAGAAATGCAGGCAAAACACAATATATGTCTAAGGAAGTGAAATATGTCAAAAGTGGGTTATTTTAGTGTATTTTAGCGTTTTATGCACCAAACTCATAAATGCAGGCAAAACACAATATTTGCTTAAACGTATTAATCATGTGTTCTTAAGGTGTTTTATGAAAAAAAAAACTATCTCGATTGAAAATTGTGCTTATATGTCATTTTACATTATTTTGCTTAAAAACGATAAAATTGATGAATACAAGCTAGTATAGAGAATCCAAAGTAAAATTAGGAAAAACGTGTAATTTAATAAGTTTTTAACTGTTTTCCACCAAAACACAGAAATGCTACGAAAACACACTTTTGTCTAAGGAACTGAAATATGTAAAAAATGGGTTATTTTGGTGTATTCCAGCGTTTTATGCAACAAAACTCAGAATTGCAAAAAAACACACTATTTGTCTAAGGAAAAACACACTATTTGTTTAAAGAAGTGAAATATGGCAAAAATGGGTTATTTTGATATATTCCAGCATTTTATGAACCAAAACTCAGAAATGCAGGCAAAACACAATATATATCTAAGGAAGTGAAATATGTCAAAAGTGGGTTATTTTAGTGTTTTCTAGCGTTTTATGCACCAAACTCATAAATGCAGGCAAAACACTATATTTGTTAAAACGTCTTATTCATGTGTTTTAAGGTGTTTTATGAAAAAAAACTATCTCGATTGAAAATTGTACTTCTTCGTTATTTTACATTATTTTGCTTCAAAATTAATGAAAACAATTATCGAGAAAACAAGTGTAATTTAATATTTTAGAATCCAAAGTAAAATGTCTAAGAAAAACGTGTAATTTAATCAGTTATTAGCTGTTTTGCACCAAAACTCAGAAATGCTACGAAAACACACTATTTGTCTAAGGAACTGAAATATGTAAAAATGGGTTATTTTGGTGTATTCCAGCGTTTTATGCAACAAAACTCAGAATTGCAGGAAAACACACTATTTGTCTAAGGAAGTGAAATATGTATTTTGGTGTATTCCAGCGTTTTAAATTGCAGGCAAAACACACGATTTGTCTAAGGTAGTTTTATTTTGGTGTATTCCAGCGTTTTATGTAACAAAACTCAGAATTGCAGGCAAAACACACTCTTTGTCTAAGGTAACTGAAATATGTCAAAAGGGGTTATTTTGGTGTATTCCAGCGTTTTATGTAACAAAACTCAGAATTGCAGGAAAACACACTATTTGTTTTAGGAAGTGAAATATGTCAAAAAGGGGTTATTTTGATGTATTCCAGCGTTTTATGAACCAAAACTCAGAAATGCAGGCAAAACACAATATATGTCTAAGGAAGTGAAATATGTCAAAAGTGGGTTATTTTAGTGTATTTTAGCGTTTTATGCACCAAACTCATAAATGCAGGCAAAACACTATATTTGTTAAACGTATTATTCATGTGTTTTAAGGTGTTTTATGAAAAAAACTATCTCGATTGAAAATTGTGCTTATTCGTCATTTTACATTATTTTGCTTAAAACGATAAAATTGATGAATACAAGCTAGTATAGAGAATCCAAAGTAAAATTAAGAAAAACGTGTAATTTAATAAGTTTTAACTGTTTTCCACCAAAACACAGAAATGCTACGAAAACACACTATTTGTCTAAGGAACTGAAATATGTAAAAATGGGTTATTTTGGTGTATTCCAGCGTTTTATGCAACAAAACTCAGAATTGCAGGAAAACACACTATTTGTTTAAAGAAGTGAAATATGGCAAAATGGGTTATTTTGATGTATTCCAGCGTTTTATGAAACAAAACTCAGAAATGCAGGCAAAACACAATATATGTCTAAGGAAGTGAAATATGTCAAAAGGGGTTATTTTAGTGTATTCCAGCGTTTTATGCACCAAAACTCATAAATGCAGGCAAAACACTATATTTGTTAAAACGTCTTATTCATGTGTTTTAAGGTGAAATATGAAAAAAACTATCTATTTTGAAAATTGTATTCTTCGTTTTATGTTATTTTGCTTCAAAACGATAAAATTAAGGAAAACACACTATCGAGTTTAAGGAAGTGAAATTTATTAGTCAAAAACACAGGCTACGAAAACACACTATTTGTTATTTTGGGTTATTTTGTGTATTCCAGCGTTTTATGAACCAAAACTCAGAAATGCAGGAAAACACACTATTTGTCTAAGGAAGTGAAATATGTAAAAATGGGTTATTTTGGTGTATTCCAGCGTTTTATGCATCAGAATCAGGAAAACACACTATTTGTCTAAGGAAGTGAAATATGGGGGTTATTTTGGTGTATTCCAGCGTTTTATGCAACAAAACTCAGAATTGCAGGCAAAACACACGATTTGTCTAAGGTAAGTGAAATATGTCAAAAATTGTGCTTATTCGGGTTATTTTGGTGTATTCCAGCGTTTTATGTAACAAAACTCAGAATTGCAGGCAAAACACACGATTTGTCTAAGGTAGTGAAATATGTCAAAAAGGGGTTATTTTGGTGTATTCCAGCGTTTTATGTAACAAAACTCAGAATTGCAGGGAAAACACACTATTTGTTTAAGGAAGTGAAATATGTCAAAAGGGGTTATTTTGATGTATTCCAGCGTTTTATGAACCAAAACTCAGAAATGCAGGCAAAACACAATATATGTCTAAGGAAGTGAAATATGTCAAAAGTGGGTTATTTTAGTGTATTTTAGCGTTTTATGCACCAAACTCATAAATGCAGGCAAAACACTATATTTGTTTAAACGTATTATTCATGTGTTTTAAGGTGTTTTATGAAAAAAAAACTATCTCGATTGAAAATTGTGCTTATTCGTCATTTTACATTATTTTGCTTAAAAACGATAAAATTGATGAATACAAGCTAGTATAGAGAATCCAAAGTAAAATTAAGAAAAACGTGTAATTTAATAAGTTTTAACTGTTTTCCACCAAAACACAGAAATGCTACGAAAACACACTCTTTGTCTAAGGAACTGAAATATGTAAAAAATGGGTTATTTTGGTGTATTCCAGCGTTTTATGCAACAAAACTCAGAATTGCAGGGAAAACACACTATTTGTTTAAAGAAGTGAAATATGGCAAAAATGGGTTATTTTCATGTATTCCAGCGTTTTATGAACCAAAACTCAGAAATGCAGGCAAAACACAATATATATCTAAGGAAGTGAAATATGTCAAAAGTGGGTTATTTTAGTGTATTATAGCGTTTTATGCACCAAACTCATAAATGCAGGCAAAACACTATATTTGTTAAAACGTCTTATTCATGTGTTTTTAAGGTGTTTTATGAAAAAAAACTATCTCGATTGAAAATTGTACTTCTTCGTTATTTTACATTATTTTGCTTCAAAACGATAAAATTAATGAAAACAAGCGGGTATCGAGAATCCAAAGTAAAATTAAGAAAAACGTGTAATTTAATCAGTTATTAGCTGTTTT
Organism: Portunus trituberculatus; assembly: GCF_017591435.1. Classification (NCBI taxonomy): domain Eukaryota; kingdom Metazoa; phylum Arthropoda; class Malacostraca; order Decapoda; family Portunidae; genus Portunus; species Portunus trituberculatus. The sequence continues at coordinate 2,810,686 of NC_059281.1, forward strand.
CCACCAAAACACAGAAATGCTACGAAAACACACTATTTGTCTAAGGAACTGAAATATGTAAAAAATGGGTTATTTTGGTGTATTCCAGCGTTTTATGCAACAAAACTCAGAATTGCAGGAAAAACACACTATTTGTCTAAGGAAGTGAAATATGTGAAAAAGGGGTTATTTTGGTGTATTCCAGCGTTTTATGTAACAAAACTCAGAATTGCAGGCAAAACACACTAAGGTAGTTTGTCTAAATTGGTATTTGTCTAAGGTAGTGAAATATGTCAAAAGGGGTTATTTTGGTGTATTCCAGCGTTTTATGTAACAAAACTCAGAATTGCAGGGAAAACACACTATTTGTTTAAGGAAGTGAAATATGTCAAAAGGGGTTATTTTGATGTATTCCAGGGTTTTATGAACCAAAACTCAGAAATGCAGGCAAAACACAATATATGTCTAAGGAAGTGAAATATGTCAAAAGTGGGTTATTTTAGTGTATTTTAGCGTTTTATGCACCAAACTCATAAATGCAGGCAAAACACAATATTTGCTTAAACGTATTAATCATGTTTTATGAAAAAAAAAAACTATCTCGATTGAAAATTGTGCTTATATGTCATTTTACATTATTTTGCTTAAAAACGATAAAATTGATGAATACAAGCTAGTATAGAGAATCCAAAGTAAAATTAGGAAAAACGTGTAATTTAATAAGATTTTAACTGTTTTCCACTAAAACACAGAAATGCTACGAAAACACACTCTTTGTCTAAGGAACTGAAATATGTAAAAAATGGGTTATTTTGGTGTATTCCAGCGTTTTATGCAACAAAACTCAGAATTGCAGGAACTAATCCGCCTCCTTATCAATAACAAGTCTCAGTACAATTCGCTCCTCACTCAAGTCTCGTAACTAGAGTAATCCGGATCCCTCTTAATGCCGTAACTCTAGTTTACCCCTCATTAGTGATTGTACTCATAAGTGTTTACTTAAGTATAATCTAGGTAATTTCAAGGTTGCCTTTATTATCACTCTGCCAAATTCCTCACTTAAGTAATTCGCTTATCTTTTTTTTTTTTTTTGTTGTGGTTTAACATCGATTTAATATGGCTTCCGCTCAGTTTAACGTTGAAGATTTTGTGCCGACCCTTCTCTGGAACAACTTAAATATGCTAATATAAAGAAGGACCAATGGAAAGCCATCGCTAAACATTTTGATGTTCCCATCACGTCTCAGATGACTAAAGAGGTCATTAAGAATGTAGTTGTTGAACATCTAGTGCAAGAAGGTCAGTTGCTAGGAAATGCCATAGAAGAGTTAACGCCCATGTCAGCCTCTACGAGGACTATAATACACAGTCCCCAGGAAGAACAGGATAAGAGTAGGACAAGTCAGTGGGAAATTGAGAAGCTTAAACTAGAATACCGGATGCATGAAAGCCAAATGCAACTACAGGAAAAACAAATGCAATTACAGGCAGAAAAAGAAGCAAAAGAAATGCAACTACAGGCAGAAAGAGAAGCGAGAGAATTACAGGAAAAGAAAGAAGAGAGAGAATTTCAGTTACAACTTAGAAGGCAGGAGAAAGAGTTAGAAATTCAGGAGTTAGCCCTACGAAATGACGCTAAGTTTAGAGGGGAAGAAATAGATATAAAGAAACAGTTAGCAAGCTTTAATCCTGCTACAGCTGCTCCGCTAGTTCCCCCTTTTGATGAATCTGATGTTGACGGGTCATTTCGCGCTTTTGAGAGCATTGCTAATAGGAATAAATGGCCCAAGGATCAGTGGGTGTCTCTCCTTGTCCCTAAGCTAGTAGGAAAAGCTTATAGGGTATACAACGGCCTTAGTGATGAGGTAGAATATGAAGAGATCAAAGGTAACATTCTAGACGCCTACTCTATCACTTCTGATGGATACCGACAACAGTTCCGAAAGTATGTGAAACCAGAGTCTCACACCTATGTTGAATTCGCTAGTGAGAAACTAAGACAATTTAAGAAATGGTTAGCCGCCCTTAACATTACCACCTTTTCGGATTTGCTCAATCTAATGGTCCTGGAAGAATGGAAGAACAAGTTACCATTTAATATTCTGAGGCATGTGGAAGAACGGGAGAGAGTGAGCTTATGTCTGCCGCTAAAGTGGCTGATGCGTTTGCTTTGTTGATGGGATCCCTGGGTAGTAGAGGTCGTGGTTCACTGTCTAATGTTAGGTCCTCCTTTGGGGAAGGTTTTGGGGGCGCGGGTGGTAAGCCAACCGGATTCTCGCCAAATGCATATAATTCCCCCTGGTGTACATACTGTAAGAAGCCAGGACACACGATCCAGAAATGTAGACACCCAAATTGCAAGGGTTCTCAACGTCAATTTTCTTTTGTGTCCCCTAGACCAAACACATTTGAGAACAAGAAACCAGTGGCCCTAGCTAACCCTGTCAACTCTCCTCTAGAACTTTATGACTCGTACATGTATCAAGGTAAAGTGTCCCTGACTGATGGTAAAGACAAGGCAATAAATATCAAGGTTCTGCGTGATACAGGTGCTGCCCAATCCATCTTAAGGGAAGATGTCATCCCAAACATCAAACAGGCTTTCACTGGGAGAAGGTGATCCTTACAGGTCTCGAATCACAGCTCTCCTATCCTTTGGCTAATATTAGCTTACAGTGCCCGTTCATTTCAGGAGAGGTTGAGGTAGCCATTAAACCTGGTGAACTGCCAGTACCGGGGGTACATCTTGTACTGGGTAATGATCTTGCGGGTAACTTGGCTGTTCCAAACTTAATTGTTCTTGATTCTCCCTTAACAGAAAGTCCCACTAAGACCCTGGACGAAACATCCCCTCACTTCTTCCCAGTGTGTGCAGTCACCAGGTCTCAGTCCAAGTCCCCTGCCCTTTCATCACCTCCTCCACCAATGATTGCCTCTACTGACAACTTGTATAATAACATAATTTCAAAGGAGAATTTGATTAATGCTCAGGAACAGGATCTCACTTTGGCTAAGATCAGACATGTTGCCAGTGAGACAAAGGATATGTCTAAATTGCCTTGTTTTTATTATCAGGAAGGAGTCCTGATGCGTGCTTACAGACCTCCTGAACTGAAACAACTAGACACCTGGTCAGAAACACATCAAGTTGTCATCCCCTTGTCTGTAAGACCAGCCATTATAGAACTAGCTCATGATGGATTGTCAGGTCATCTAGGCATCCAAAAAACCTACAAGAAGGCTCTTCAGCATTTTTTTTGGCCAGGAATGAAAAAGGATGTGTCACACTATGTAAAAACATGTCATATATGTCAAGTTGTGGGTAAGCCTAACGAACGCCTTGTGCCAGCTCCTCTGACGCCTATTCCAGTTCAGACGGAGCCCTTCGAAAAGATCATACTAGACTGCGTAGGGCCCTTACCCAAAACCAAACGAGGGAATCAGTATTTGTTAACCCTCATGGATCCCACTACCAGGTACCCTGAAGCATTCCTCTTAAGAACATCACATCAAAGACCATTGTAAAACATCTGATACATTTTTTCACCTCGGTAGGAATTCCAAAACAAATTCAGTCTGACAAGGGTAGCAATTTCACTAGCCATTTTTTCCAACAGATAGTGAATGAGCTAAACATCGACCATGTTACCTCCTCGGCTTACCACCCCAATCCCAAGGCTGTCTGGAGCGGTTTCACCAAACATTAAAATCCATGATGAAGAAGTATTGCTTGGAGCATCAAGGAGACTGGGATGAAAGTATTTCTTTCCTTCTCTTCGCTTTAAGAGAATCTCCTCAAGATTCTTTAGGTTACTCCCTTTGAATTACTCTATGGTAGACAGATCAGGGGCCTCTCAAAATATTAAAGGATCAATGGTTTACTCAAAATACTCCTTCAAGCCCCAGTGTGTCTGACTACATCAGTAACCTTAAGAATAAAATCAGTGAAGTCAGATCTTTTGCTAAATCAAACTTCCTTAAATCTCAAACTAAAATGCAACAGAATTCTCTTCCCAAATCTGTCATGAGAAGTTTCAAACCAGGAGACAAGGTTTTACTTTTTCTCCCACTCCAGGCAATGCTCTTCACAGTAAGTTCATGGGACCTTATGTTGTGGCTCAAAAACTAAGCCCATTAAATTATGTGGTCCACACTCCTGACCGTCGTAAGGATTCCCAACTTGTTCATATTAATCTAATGAAACCTTACCACTCCAGAGAACCAGAGGACGACTTGTCTCGCGCTGTACCTGTATGTCTGATAGGAAAGGAGTCTGGTCCTGTGCCCCCGAGGAAGAGTCCGACATCGAATTCCTCTTCTCGTCACCTAAAGGACGCCCCTCAAACAGCCAAATCATGTCCAACCTTGATGAGGTGTTTCTTTCCTTAACACCTTCACAACAGTCTGATCTTAAAAGTTATTGCCAGACTCCTACCCATTGCCTTTGATAGAGGACCTTATAGATAGTATAGGAGTAGCCAAATTTGTAACCACTATAGACTTGCTTAAAGGTTACTACCAGATTCCTCTCGGACGAGGCCCAAATAATATTCGCTTTCATCACTCCCTTCGGACTATACCAATACCAAGTGATGCCCTTTTGCGTGTCTAATGCTCCCGCCACCTTCCAGAGGGCTATAAATTACATAACTCAGGACTTGAGGGCAACATCTACTTCACCGACCTGTTCCTGGGCGGCACCTTCCTCACCTACGGCACGGAGGTCATCAACTTCCCTGACATGGACCCCGAGAAGCGCATCGATCCCATGACACGCATCTTCCCCAGAGTCACCAAGTGCACCTTCAGGAAGTTCGGCCCTTCGGGAACCATCAAGACCCACGACACCAGGTGTGTGCTGGCGGTTCTCAGAATTGCAAGCAAAACACACTATTTGTCTAAGGTTGTGAAATATGTCAAAAAAGGGTTATTTTGGTGTATTCTAGCGTTTTATGCAACAAAACTCAGAATTGCAGGCAAAACACACTATTTGTCAAAGGTAGTGAAATATGTGAAAAGGGGTTATTTTGGTGTATTCCAGCGTTTTATGTAACAAAACTCAGTATTGCAGGCAAACCACACTATTTGTCTAAGGTAGTGAAATATGTCAAAAGGGGTTATTTTGGTGTATTCCAGCGTTTTATGTAACAAAACTCAGAATTGCAGGAAAACACACTATTTGTTTAAGGAAGTGAAATATGTCAAAAAGGGGTTATTTTGATGTATTCCAGCGTTTTATGAACCAAAACTCAGAAATGCAGGCAAAACACAATATATGTCTAAGGAAGTGAAATATGTCAAAAGTGGGTTATTTTAGTGTATTCTAGCGTTTTATGCACCAAACTCATAAATGCAGGCAAAACACTATATTTGTTTAAACGTCTTATTCATGTGTTTTAAGGTGTTTTATGAAAAAAAAACTATCTCGATTGAAAATTGTGCTTATTCGTCATTTTACATTATTTTGCTTCAAAACGATAAAATTGATGAAAACAAGCTAGTATAAAGAATCCAAAGTAAAATTAAGAAAACGTGTAATTTAATAAGTTTTTAGCTGTTTTCCAACAAAACACAGAAATGCTACGAAAACACACTATTTGTCTAAGGAACTGAAATATGTAAAAATGGGTTATTTTGGTGTATTCCAGCGTTTTATGCAACAAAACTCAGAATTGCAGGCAAAACACACTATTTGTCTAAGGAAGTGAAATATGTCAAAAGGGGTTATTTTGGTGTATTCCAGCGTTTTATGTAACAAAACTCAGAATTGCAGGCAAAACACACTATTTGTCTAAGGAAGTGAAATATGTCAAAAGGGGTTATTTTGGTGTATTCCAGCGTTTTATGTAACAAAACTCAGAATTGCAGGCAAAACACACTATTTGTCTAAGGAAGTGAAATATGTCAAAAGGGGTTATTTTGGTGTATTCCAGCGTTTTATGTAACAAAACTCAGAATTGCAGGCAAAACACACTATTTGTATGTAAAAGGTGTATTCCAGCGTGAAAGGAAGGGGTTATTTTGATGTATTGCAAAACTCAGAATTGCAGGCAAAACACACTATTTGTTTAAGGAAGTATGTGTATTCAGCGTTTTATGAACCAAAACTCAGAAATGGGGTTATTTCTGGTGTATGTCCAGCGTTTTATGTGTAAGCAAAACTCATAAATGCAGGCAAAACACTATATTTGTTTAAGGTCTTATTCATGTGAAATATGTGTTTTATGAAAAAAACTATTTCGATTGTATGTCTTATTCGTCATTTTACGTTTTATGCAACAAAACTAAAATTGATGAAAACAAGCTAGTATGTCCAAAGTAGTGAAATAAGAAAAACGTGTAATTTGGTGTATTTTAGCGTTTTCCAACAAAACACAGAAATGCAGGAAAACACACTATTTGTCTAAGGAACTGAAATATGTAAAAATGGGTTATTTTGGTGTATTCCAGCGTTTTATGTAACAAAACTCAGAATTGCAGGCAAAACACACTATTTGTCTAAGGAAGTGAAATATGTCAAAAAGGGTTTATTTTGGTGTATTCCAGCGTTTTATGTAACAAAACTCAGAATTGCAGGGAAAACACACTATTTGTTTAAGGAAGTGAAATATGTCAAAAGGGGTTATTTTGATGTATTCCAGCGTTTTATGAACCAAAACTCAGAAATGCAGGCAAAACACAATATATGTCTAAGGAAGTGAAATATGTCAAAAGTGGGTTATTTTAGTGTATTCTAGCGTTTTATGCACCAAACTCATAAATGCAGGCAAAACACTATATTTGTTTAAACATCTTATTCATGTGTTTTTATGGAGTTTTATGAAAAAAACCCTATCTCGATTGAAAATTGTGCTTATTCGTCATTTTACATTATTTTGCTTCAAAAACGATAAAATTGATGAAAACAAGCTAGTATAGAGATTCCAAAGTAAAATTAAGAAAACGTGTAATTTGATGTTTTAGCTGTTTTCCACCAAAACACAGAAATGCTACGAAAACACACTATTTGTCTAAGGAACTGAAATATGTATAAAATGGGTTATTTTGGTGTATTCCAGCGTTTTATGCAACAAAACTCAGAATTGCAGGCAAAACACACTATTTGTCTAAGGAAGTGAAATATGTGAAAAGGGGTTATTTTGGTGTATTCCAGCGTTTTATGTAACAAAACTCAGAATTGCAGGCAAAACACACTTTTTGTCAAAGGTATTCCAGCGTTTTATGCAAAATGTGCAAAAACACACTATTTGGGAAGTTATTTTGGTGTATTCCAGCGTTTTATGTAACAAAACTCAGAATTGCAGGCAAAACACACTATTTGTCTAAGGAAGTGAAATATGTCAAAAGGGGTTATTTTGGTTTCCAGCGTTTTATGTCAGAATTGCAGGCAAAACACACTATTTGTCTAAGGAAGTGAAATATGTCAAAAGGGGTTATTTTGGTGTATTCCAGCGTTTTATGTAACAAAACTCAGAATTGCAGGCAAAACACACTATTTGTCTAAGGTAGTGAAATATGTCAAAAGGGTTATTTTGGTGTATTCCAGCGTTTTATGTAACAAAACTCAGAATTGCAGGAAAACACACTATTTGTTTAAGGAAGTGAAATATGTCAAAAGGGGTTATTTTGATGTATTCCAGCGTTTTATGAACCAAAACTCAGAAATGCAGGCAAAACACAATATATGTCTAAGGAAGTGAAATATGTCAAAAGTGGGTTATTTTAGTGTATTCTAGCGTTTTATGCACCAAACTCATAAATGCAGGCAAAACACTATATTTGTTTAAACGTCTTATTCATGTGTTTTAAGGTGTTTTATGAAAAAAACTATCTCGATTGAAAATTGTGCTTATTCGTCATTTTACATTATTTTGCTTCAAAACGATAAAATTGAAGAAAACAAGCTAGTATAGAGAATCCAAAGTAAAATTAAGAAAACGTGTAATTTAATAAGTTTTAGCTGTTTTCCAACAAAACACAGAAATGCTACGAAAACACACTATTTGTCTAAGGAACTGAAATATGTAAAAAATGGGTTATTTTGGTGTATTCCAGCGTTTTATGCAACAAAACTCAGAATTGCAGGCAAAACACACTATTTGTCTAAGGAAGTGAAATATGTCAAAAGGGGTTATTTTGGTGTATTCCAGCGTTTTATGTAACAAAACTCAGAATTGCAGGCAAAACACACTATTTGTCTAAGGAAGTGAAATATGTCAAAAGGGTTATTTTGGTGTATTCAGCGTTTTAAACAAAACTCAGAATTGCAGGCAAAACACACTATTTGTCTAAGGAAGTGAAATATGTCAAAAGGGGTTATTTTGGTGTATTCCAGCGTTTTATGTAACAAAACTCAGAATTGCAGGAAAACACACTATTTGTTTAAGGAAGTGAAATATGTCAAAAAGGGGTTATTTTGATGTATTCCAGCGTTTTATGAACCAAAACTCAGAAATGCAGGCAAAACACAATATATGTCTAAGGAAGTGAAATATGTCAAAAGTGGGTTATTTTAGTGTATTCTAGCGTTTTATGCACCAAACTCATAAATGCAGGCAAAACACTATATTTGTTTAAACGTCTTATTCATGTGTTTTTATGGAGTTTTATGAAAAAAAACTATCTCGATTGAAAATTGTGCTTATTCGTCATTTTACATTATTTTGCTTCAAAACGATAAAATTGATGAAAACAAGCTAGTATAGAGATTCCAAAGTAAAATTAAGAAAACGTGTAATTTAATGTTTTAGCTGTTTTCCACCAAAACACAGAAATGCTACGAAAACACACTATTTGTCTAAGGAACTGAAATATGTCTAAAGGGTTATTTTGGTGTATTCCAGCGTTTTATGCAACAAAACTCAGAATTGCAGGCAAAACACACTATTTGTCTAAGGAAGTGAAATATGTGAAAAGGGTTATTTTGGTGTATTCCAGCGTTTTATGTAACAAAACTCAGAATTGCAGGCAAAACACACTATTTGTCTAAGGAAGTGAAATATGTCAAAAGGGGTTATTTTGGTGTATTCCAGCGTTTTATGTAACAAAACTCAGAATTGCAGGCAAAACACACTATTTGTCTAAGGTAGTGAAATATGTCAAAAACGGGTTATTTTGGTGTATTCCAGCGTTTTATGTAACAAAACTCAGAATTGCAGGCAAAACACACTATTTGTCTAAGGAAGTGAAATATGTCAAATATGTCAAAAGAAATGGGCAAAACACAATTATTTTGAAATATGTGTATTCCAGCGTTTTATGCACCAAACTCATAAATGCAGGCAAAACACTATATTTGTTTAAACGTCTTATTCATGTGTTTTAAGGTGTTTTATGAAAAAAAAACTATCTCGATTGAAAATTGTGCTTATTCGTCATTTTACATTATTTTGCTTCAAAACGATAAAATTGATGAAAACAAGCTAGTATAAAGAAAAAAACGTAATTTAATAAGTTTTAGCTGTTTTCCACCAAAACACAGAAATGCTACGAAAACACACTATTTGTCTAAGGAACTGAAATATGTAAAAATGGGTTATTTTGGTGTATTCCAGCGTTTTATGTAACAAAACTCAGAATTGCAGGCAAAACACACTATTTGTCTAAGGAAGTGAAATATGTCAAAACAAAACTCAGGGGTTATTTTGGTGTATTCCAGCGTTTTATGTAACAAAACTCAGAATTGCAGGAAAACACACTATTTGTTTAAGGAAGTGAAATATGTCAAAAGGGGTTATTTTGATGTATTCCAGCGTTTTATGAACCAAAACTCAGAAATGCAGGCAAAACACAATATATGTCTAAGGAAGTGAAATATGTCAAAAGTGGGTTATTTTAGTGTATTCTAGCGTTTTATGCACCAAACTCATAAATGCAGGCAAAACACTATATTTGTTTAAACGTCTTATTCATGTGTTTTAAGGTGTTTTATGAAAAAAAACTATCTCGATTAAAATTGTGCTTATTCGTCATTTTACATTATTTTGCTTCAAAACGATAAAATTGATGAAAACAAGCTAGTATAAAGAATTTAATAAGTTTTAGCCAAAGTAGAAATTAAGAAAACACGTGTAATTTAATAAGTTTTTTGGTGTATTCCAGCGTTTTATGTAACAAAACTCAGAATTGCAGGCAAAACACACTATTTGTCTAAGGAACTGAAATATGTAAAAATGGGGTTATTTTGGTGTATTCCAGCGTTTTATGCAACAAAACTCAGAATTGCAGGCAAAACACACTATTTGTCTAAGGAAGTGAAATATGTGTGTTATTTTGGTGTATTCCAGCGTTTTATGTAACAAAACTCAGAATTGCAGGCAAAACACACTATTTGTCTAAGGAAGTGAAATATGTCAAAAGGGGTTATTTTGGTGTATTCCAGCGTTTTATGTAACAAAACTCAGAATTGCAGGAAAACACACTATTTGTTTAAGGAAGTGAAATATGTCAAAAAGGGGATATTTTGATGTATTCCAGCGTTTTATGAACCAAAACTCAGAAATGCAGGCAAAACACAATATATGTCTAAGGAAGTGAAATATGTCAAAAGTGGGTTATTTTAGTGTATTCTAGCGTTTTATGCACCAAACTCATAAATGCAGGCAAAACACTATATTTGTTTAAACGTCTTATTCATGTGTTTTTATGGAGTTTTATGAAAAAAAAAACTATCTCGATTGAAAATCGTGCTTATTCGTCATTTTACATTATTTTGCTTCAAAAACGATAAAATTGATGAAAACAAGCTAGTATAGAGATTCCAAAGTAAAATTAAGAAAAACGTGTAATTTGATAAGTTTTTAGCTGTTTTCCACCAAAACACAGAAATGCTACGAAAACACACTATTTGTCTAAGGAACTGAAATATGTAAAAATGGGTTATTTTGGTGTATTCCAGCGTTTTATGCAACAAAACTCAGAATTGCAGGCAAAACACACTATTTGTCTAAGGAAGTGAAATATGTCAAAAAGGGGTTATTTTGGTGTATTCCAGCGTTTTATGTAACAAAACTCAGAATTGCAGGCAAAACACACTATTTGTCTAAGGAAGTGAAATATGTCAAAAGGGGTTATTTTGGTGTATTCCAGCGTTTTATGTAACAAAACTCATTTGCCTGCATTTCTGAGTTTTGGTTCATAAAACGCTGAAATACATAAAATAACCCTTTTCCTTACATATTTCACTTCCTTAGACAAATAGTGTGTTTTTGCCTGCAATTCTGAGTTTTGTTGCATAAAACGCTGGAATACACCAAAATAACCTATTTTACATATTTCAGTTCCTTAGACAAATAGTGTGTTTCCGTACCATTTCTGTGTTTTGGTGTAAAACAGCTAAAAACTGATAAAACTACACGTTTTTCTTAATTTTACTTTGGATTCTGTATACTAGCTTGTTTTCATCAATTTTATCGTTTTGAAGGAAAATAATGTAAAATGACGAATAAGAACAAATTTCAATCGAGATATTTTTTTTTTCATAGAACACCATAAAACACATGAATAAGACGTTTTAAGAAATATAGTGTTTTGCCTGTATTTCTGAATTTGGTGCATAAAACGCTAGAATACACTAAAATAACCCACTTTTAACATATTTCACTTCCTTAGACATATATTGTGTTTTGCCTGCATTTTTTGAGGTTTAGTTCATAAAACGCTGGAATACATCAAAATAACCCCTTTTTGACATATTTCACTTCCTTAGACAAATAGAATGTTCTCCCTTCAATTCTGGGTTTTGTTACATAATACGCTGGAATACACCAAAATAAACCCTTTTTGACATATTTCACTTCCTTAGACAAATAGTGTGTATTGCATGCAATTCTGAATTTTGTTGCATAAAACGCTGGAATACACCAAAACAACTTATTTTTTACACATTTCAGTTCCTTAGACAAATAGTGTGTTTCCGTAGCATTTCTGTGTTTTGGTGGAAAAAGGCTAAAAACTGCTAAATTTCAACGTTTTTGGTAATTTTACTTTGGATTCTCTATACTAGCTTGTTTTCATGAATTTTATCATTTTGAAGCAATACAATGTAAAATAACTAATAAGCAAAATTTTCAATCAAGATAGTTTTTTTTTTTAATAAAACACCTTAAAAACACATAAATAATACGTTTTAACAAATATAGTGTTTTGCCAGCATTTCTGAGTTTGGTGCATAACACGCTGGAATACACTAAAATAACCTCTTTTTTATATATTTCAGATCATTTGGCAAATAGTGAGTTTTGCCTGTATTTTTGCGTTTTGGTGCATAAAACGCTGAAATACACCAAAATAACCAATTTTTGATATATTTCACTTTCTTAGACAAATAGTGTGTTTTCCCTGCAATTCTAAGTTTTGTTAAATAAAACGCTTAAAATCCCAAAATAATCCATTTGTGACATATTTTAGTTCTTTAGACAAATAGTGTGTTTCCCTAGCATTTCTGTGTTTTGGTGGAAAAAAGCTAAAAACTGATAAAATTACACGTTATTCTTAATTTTACTTTGGATTCTCTGTACTATCTTGTTTTCATCAATCTTATCGTTTTGAAGCTAAAAATGTAAAATGACGAATAAGCAAAATTTTCAATCGAGATAGATTTTTTTATAAAACACCTTAAAAACACATAAATAAGATGTTTTAACAAATATAGTGTTTTGCCTGCATTTCTGAGTTTGGTGCATAACACGCTGGAATACACTAAAATAACCCATTTTTGACATATTTCAGTTTCTTAGACAAATAGTGTGTTTTGCCTGCATTTCTGAGTTTTGGTTGATAAAACGCTGGAATACACTAAAATAACCCCTTTTTGAAATAACTAAAATCCTAAGACAAAGAGTGTGCTTTCCCTGCAATTCTGAGTTTTGTTACATTAAACGCTGGAATATACCAAAAATAACCCCTTTTTGACATATCTCAGTTCATTAGACAAATAGTGAGTTTTGCCTGCATTTTTTAATTTTGGTGCATAAAACGCTGAAATACACCAAAATAACCCTTTTTTTTTATATATTTCACTTTCTTAGGCAAATAGTGTGTTTTCCGTGCAATTCTAAGTTTTGTTAAATAAAACGCTTAAAATCCCAAAATACTCCATTTTTGACATATTTTAGTTCTTTAGACAAATAGTGTGTTTCCCTAGCATTTCTGTGTTTTGGTGGAAAAAAGCTAAAAACTGATAAAATCACACGTTATTCTTAATTTTACTTTGGATTCTCTGTACTATCTTGTTTTCATCAATCTTATCGTTTATAGTTAAAAATGTAAAATGACGAATAAGCAAAATTTTCAATCGAGATAGATTTTTTTTATAAAACACCTTAAAAACACATAAATAAGATGTTTTAACAAATATAGTGTTTTGCCTGCATTTCTGAGTTTGGTGCATAACACACTGGAATACACTAAAATAACCCATTTTTGACATATTTCAGTTTCTTAGACAAATAGTGTTTTTTGCCTGTATTCCTGATTTTTGGTTGAGAAAACGCTGGAATACACTAAAATAACCCCTTCTGTACATATTTCAAATCCTAAGACAAATAGTGTGTTTTCCTTACAATTCTGAGTTTTGTTATATAAAACGTTGGAATACAGCATGTTACGGCCCGCCCGTAACATGCATTACTACCATCACCTCCTCCGCTTGTTACCTCGTTCGCCACCTCTTTGCCTCCCCTTCCACGTCACCGTCTCGTGAACCTTCCACGCCACCGTCTCGTGAACCCTCCACGTCACCATATGAAGCCCCGCTACTGTCCCGAAGTTGGATTCACGCGGCCTCTTTCGACTCAACCGAAAGTGTTGAGCCAGCTCTTGGCTTTCTGGATTGGCAGTTGAGATCCAAGCCTCAACCAGTGAACACAACGCCTCTTGGGTCTACCGTGGGATCAACCATCACCCAGCATTTCACCACTGCGACACCGCATAAGTATCACTTCCCTCGTCCGTGTTTTCCACATTGCCTCTATATAGGATTAGGATTATTGTTAGGTATTAAGTTGGGTTCTTTATTGTTGTATTTATTACTGTGTTATATGTATATGTGTATGTCATTTTCCTGTGTTTCATGTTATATATCTGTGTTTCATGTTTCTTGTTATATATGTGTCAATTTCATTATGGGTTATTAAAATAGCTTTTAAAGTGACCCCTTTGCATTTCCTCACCAGTTGAACCTGCAGTGTTTTTTTATTGTTATTGTTCACCGGCTCCCCGATGCCAATCTTACCAGTTTAACCGGTGAACGTAACAATTGGCGACCGTGACAGGACCATTATAACCCATGTTCAGTGTTCCATTTTTCCAGTGACTTTTTTCTGTGATTGCTTGTGTTTCTGTGGTGTTGTGACTCTGATGTGTTTTTTTCTGTGACTTACTCTGCGTGTGGTTTAAATTTACCTTTGTGCGATCAAGTGGCTCCTTTTGGGTTAAACGTGCTTCGTGACTTTCATTGGTATCGCATAGCAGTGGTAGAGCAGGAAACCAGGTAGAAAGGCGTGTTCACCGATAGCACTTATCTCTATTTTTGCACATAGGCAGGTGTGTAATAAGTGTTATCCAAGTGTTGGGATCATCATATGTTCATGCGAACCCTCAATTCCCTCACTTCGCGGATCATTTTTCTCGCTAGTTAGAATCGGCCATTTTAACTAGTCTCTCAGACTAATCCGCCTCCTTATCAATAACAAGTCTCAGTACAATTCGCTCCTCACTCTCAAGTCTCGTAACTAGAGTAATCCGGATCCCTCTTAATGCCGTAACTCTCTAGTTTACCCCTCATTAGTGATTGTACTCATAAGTGTTTACTTAAGTATAATCTAGGTAATTTCAAGGTTGCCTTTATTATCACTCTGCCAAGTTCCTCACTTAAGTAATTCGCTTATCATTTTTTTTTTGTGGTTTAACATCGATTTAATATGGCTTCCGCTCAGTTTAACGTTGAAGATTTTTGTGCCGACCCTTCTCTGGAACAACTTAAAGATGCTAATATAAAGAAGGACCAATGGAAGCCATCGCTAAACATTTTGATGTTCCCATCACGTCTCAGATGACTAAAGAGGTCATTAAGAATGTAGTTGTTGAACATCTAGTGCAAGAAGGTCAGTTGCTAGGAAATGCCATAGAAGAGTTAACTCCCATGTCAGCCTCTACGAGGACTATAATACACAGTCCCCAGGAAGAACAGGATAAGAGTAGGATAAGTCAGTGGGAAATTGAGAAGCTTAAACTAGAATACCGGATGCATGAAAACAAATGCAACTACAGGCAAATGCAAACAGGCAGAAAAGAAGCAAAAGAAATGCAACTACAGGCAGAAAGAAAGAGAGAACTACAGGAAAAGAAAGAAGAGAGAGAATTTCAGTTACAACTTAGAAGGCAGGAGAAAGAGTTAGAAATTCAGGAGTTAGCCCTACGAAATGACGCTAAGTTTAGAGGGAAGAAATAGATATAAAGAAACAGTTAGCAAGCTTTAATCCTGCTACAGCTGCTCCGCTAGTTCCCCTTTTGATGAATCTGATGTTGACGGGTCATTTCGCGCTTTTGAGAGCATTGCTAATAGGAATAAATGGCCCAAGGATCAGTGGGTGTCTCTCCTTGTCCCTAAGCTAGTAGGAAAAGCTTATAGGGTATACAACGGCCTTAGTGATGAGGTAGAATATGAAGAGATCAAAGGTAACATTCTAGACGCCTACTCTATCACTTCTGATGGATACAGACAACAGTTTCGAAAGTATGTGAAACCAGAGTCTCACACCTATGTTGAATTCGCTAGTGAGAAACTAAGACAATTTAAGAAATGGTTAGCCGCCCTTAACATTACCACCTTTTCGGATTTGCTCAATCTAATGGTCCTGGAAGAATGGAAGAACAAGTTACCTTTTAATATTCTGAGGCATGTGGAAGAACGGGAGAGAGTGATCTTATGTCTGCCGCTAAAGTGGCTGATGCGTTTGCTTTGTTGATGGGATCCCTGGGTAGTAGAGGTCGTGGTTCACTGTCTAATGTTAGGTCCTCCTTTGGGGAAGGTTTTGGGGCGCGGGTGGTAAGCCAACCGGATTCTCGCCAAATGCATATAATTCCCCCTGGTGTACATACTGTAAGAAGCCAGGACACACGATCCAGAAATGTAGACACCCAAATTGCAAGGGTTCTCAACGTCAATTTTCTTTTGTGTCCCCTAGACCTAACACATTTGAGAACAAGAAACCAGTGGCCCTAGCTAACCCTGTCAACTCTCCTCTAGAACTTTATGACTCGTACATGTATCAAGGTAAAGTGTCCCTGACTGATGGTAAAGACAAGGCAATAAATATCAAGGTTCTGCGTGATACAGGTGCTGCCCAATCCATCTTAAGGGAAGATGTCATCCCTAACATCAAACAGGCTTTCACTGGGAGAAGGTGATCCTTACAGGTCTCGAATCACAGCTCTCCTATCCCTTGGCTAATATTAGCTTACAGTGCCCGTTCATTTCAGGAGAGGTTGAGGTAGCCATTAAACCTGGTGAACTGCCAGTACCGGGGTACATCTTGTACTGGGTAATGATCTTGCGGGTAACTTGGCTGTTCCAAACTTAATTGTTCTTGATTCTCCCTTAACAGAAAGTCCCACTAAGACCCTGGACGAAACATCCCTCACTTCTTCCCAGTGTGTGCAGTCACCAGGTCTCAGTCCAAGTCCCCTGCCCTTTCATCACCTCCTCCACCAATGATTGCCTCTACTGACAACTTGTATAATAACATCATTTCAAAGGAGAATTTGATTAATGCTCAGGAACAGGATCTCACTTTGGCTAAGATCAGACATGTTGCCAGTGAGACAAAGGATATGTCTAAATTGCCTTGTTTTTATTATCAGGAAGGAGTCCTGATGCGTGCCTACAGACCTCCTGAACTGAAACAACTAGACACCTGGTCAGAAACACATCAAGTTGTCATCCCTTGTCTGTAAGACCAGCCATTATAGAACTAGCTCATGATGGATTGTCAGGTCATCTAGGCATCCAAAAACCTACAAGAAGGCTCTTCAACATTTTTTGGCCAGGAATGAAAAAGGATGTGTCACACTATGTAAAACATGTCATATATGTCAAGTTGTGGGTAAGCCTAACGAACGCCTTGTGCCAGCTCCTCTGACGCCTATTCCAGTTCAGACGGAGCCCTTCGAAAAGATCATTCTAGACTGCGTAGGGCCCTTACCCAAAACCAAACGAGGGAATCAGTATTTGTTAACCCTCATGGATCCCACTACCAGGTACCCTGAAGCATTCCCTCTTAAGAACATCACATCAAAGACCATTGTAAAACATCTGATACATTTTTTCACCTCGGTAGGAATTCCAAAACAAATTCAGTCTGACAAGGGTAGCAATTTCACTAGCCATTTTTTCCAACAGATAGTGAATGAGCTAAACATCGACCATGTTACCTCCTCGGCTTACCACCCCAATCCCAAGGCTGTCTGGAGCGGTTTCACCAAACATTAAAATCCATGATGAAGAAGTATTGCTTGGAGCATCAAGGAGACTGGGATGAAAGTATTTCTTTCCTTCTCTTCGCTTTAAGAGAATCTCCTCAAGATTCTTTAGGTTACTCCCTTTGAATTACTCTATGGTAGACAGATCAGGGGCCTCTCAAAATATTAAAGGATCAATGGTTTACTCAAAATACTCCTTCAAGCCCCAGTGTGTCTGACTACATCAGTAACCTTAAGAATAAAATCAGTGAAGTCAGATCTTTTGCTAAATCAAACTTCCTCAAATCTCAAACTAAAATGCAACAGAATTCTCTTCCCAAATCTGTCATGAGAAGTTTCAAACCAGGAGACAAGGTTTTACTTTTTCTCCCCACTCCAGGCAATGCTCTTCACAGTAAGTTCATGGGACCTTATGTTGTGGCTCAAAAACTAAGTCCATTAAATTATGTGGTCCACACTCCTGACCGTCGTAAGGATTCCCAACTAGTTCATATTAATCTAATGAAACCTTACCACTCCAGAGAACCAGAGGACGACTTGTCTCGCGCTGTACCTGTATGTCTGGTAGGGAAGGAGTCTGGTCCTGTGCCCCCCGAGGAAGAGTCCGACATCGAATTCCTCTTCTCGTCACCTAAAGGACGCCCCTCAAACAGCCAAATCATGTCCAACCTTGATGAGGTGTTTCCTTCCTTAACACCTTCACAACAGTCTGATCTTAAAAAGTTATTGCTAGACTTTTCTGAAATCACAGGTGACCTTCCAGGAGTTTGAAATACTATCCAACATGACATAACATTAATATCTAATGACATCAAGCCTATAAGACAACCAGCCTATCGCATTTCACCCATTAAAAAGACTTGATGAAAAAGAGGTAGACTATCTGCTCTGTCATCACCTTGCAGAACCTAGTATATCTCCTGGGCTTCTCCCTGCCTGTTAACATCTAAGCCAGATGGTAGTAGTCGATTTTGCACCGACTACCGGAAATTAAATAAAGTGACGGTGCCAGACTCCTACCCATTGCCCTTGATAGAGGACCTTATAGATAGTATAGGAGTAGCCAAATTTGTAACCACTATAGACTTACTTAAAGGTTACTACCAGATTCCCTCTCGGACGAGGCCCAAATAATATCCGCCTTCATCACCCCCTTCGGACTATACCAATACACAGTGATGCCCTTTGGCTTGTCTAATGCTCCCGCCACCTTCCAGAGGGCTATAAATTACATCACTCAGGACTTGGAGGGAACATCTGCATATCTGGACGACCTGGTGGTGACTGCAGACGACTGGGCGACACATCTGACCCGTCTTCGGAGGCTGATGGGTCGGTTGCAGGAAGCCGGGCTTACAATCAACCTGGCCAAGTCCACCTTCGGGAAGTCTACGGTGGTCTACCTGGGACATGTGGTGGGGAACGGCAAGGTTCACCCCAAGAGAGCTAACGTGGAGGCCATCCTTGGCTTCCCTGTTCCTACCACCAGGAAAGCTCTCATGAGGTTCTTGGGGATGGCTGGGTTTTACAGACGCTTCTGTAAGAACTTCTCCACCCTGGCCGCCCCCCCCTGACGGACCTTCTCAGCACTTCCGTCCCCTTCCACTGGACCCCGACCTGTGACCAAGCCTTCCAACACCTCAAGGCGTTTTTCTCCTCGGAACCAGTGGTCTGGACGCCGGATCACTCCCGACCCTTCCATCTACAAGTGGACGCGAGTGGAGTTGGAGTGGGTGCTGTCCTACTACAACCGGACCCCACAAGCGGCATCCTCCATCTCATCGCCTATCACTCCGCGAAACTGAAACACCATCAACTCAACTACTCCACCATCGAGAAGGAGGGTCTGGCACTCGTGCTGGCGCTCCAACGTTTTGAGTGCTATCTTCATCCTGGTTCTCACATCACAAAGGACTTCACTGACCACAATCCTCTGGCCTTCCTGTACGCCATGAGGAACCGAAACCAACGCATTCTTAGGTGGGCCTTGTTAACTCAACCTTTCAACCTGGAAGTCCACCATATCAAGGGGGTGGACAACATCATCGCCGACGCCTTATCAAGATCTCCCGTCTCACCTCCTTCATGAGCCCATTACGGAGGTCTTAGGGGGGAGGAAATGTTACGGCCCGCCCGTAACATGCATTATTACCATCACCTCCTCCGCTTGTTACCTCGTTCGCCACCTCTCCGCCTCCCTTCCACGTCACCGTCTCGTGAACCTTCCACGCCACCGTCTCGTGAACCCTCCACGTCACCACATGAAGCCCGCTACTGTCCCGAAGTTGGATTCACGCGGCCCTTTCGACTCAACCGAAAGTGTTGAGCCAGCTCTTGGCTTTCTGGATTGGCAGTTGAGATCCAAGCCTCAACCAGTGAACACAACGCCTATTGGGTCTACCGTGGGATCAACCATCACCCAGCATTTCACCACTGCGACACCGCATAAGTATCACTTCCCTCGTCCGTGTTTTCCACATTGCCTCTATATAGGATTAGGATTATTGTTAGGTATTAAGTTGGGTTCTTTATTGTTGTATTTATTACTGTGTTATATGTATATGTGTATGTCATTTTCCTGTGTTTCATGTTATATATCTGTGTTTCATGTTTCTTGTTATATATGTGTCAGTTTCATTATGGGTTATTAAAATAACTTTTAAAGTGACCCCTTTGCATTTCCTCACCAGTTGAACCTGCAGTGTTTTTTTTTTTTTTGTTATTGTTCACCGGCTCTCCGATGCCAATCTTACCAGTTTAACTAAAAACTACTAAAATTTTATTTTGGATTCTCTATACTAGCTTGTTTTCATAAATTTTATAGTTTTAAAGCAAAATAATGTAAAAATGACCAATAAGCAAAATTTTCAATCGTTTTTTTTTTTTTTTCATAAAACACCTTAAAAAACACATAAATAAGACGTTTTAATAAATATAGTGTTTTGCCTGTATTTCTGAGTTTGGTGCATATAACGCTTGAATAGACTAAAATAACCTATTTTTCATATATTTTATTTCCATAGACAAATATTGAGTTTTGCCTGCATTTCTGAGTTTTGGTTCATAAAACGCTGGAATACATTAAAATAACCCCTTTTGACATATTTTACGTCCTTAGACAAATAGTGTGTTTTCCCTGCAATTCTAAGTTGTGTTACATAAAACGCTGGAATACAATAAAATAACCCATTTTTGACATATTTATATTCATTAGACAAATAGTGTGTTTTGCCTGCATTTTTTGAGTTTTGGTGCATTAAACGCTGGAATTCACGAAAATAACCTCTTTTTGACATCTTTCACTTCCTTAGACATATAGTGTATTTCCGTAGCATTTCTGTGTTTTAGTAGAAAAAAGCTAAACACTGATAAATTTCCACGTTTTTCTTAATTTTACTATGGATTCTCTATACTACCTTGTTTTCCTCAGTTTTATCTTTCTTGAAGCAAAACATTGCAAAATGACGAAAAAGCAAAATTTTCAATCGAGATAGTTTTTCTTTCATAAAACACCTTAAAACACATATATAAGACCTTTTAACAAATATAGTGTTTTGCCAGCATTTCTGAGTTTTAGTGCACAAAACGCTGGAATACACCAAAATAACACTTTTTTGACATATTTCACTTCCTTAGACAAATTGTGTTTTGTTTGCATTTTTGAGTTTTGGTATTTTTTTTGACTTTTCAGTTTCTTTGACAAATAGTGTGTTTTAGAAGCTTTTTGTGTTTTTATGGAAAAAGCTTAATCTACTGAAATACCACGTTTTCTTTAATTTTACAATGGATTCTCTATACTTGTTTCTTTTTATCAATTTTATAGTTTTGAAGCAAAACAATGTAAAATAACGAATAAGCAAAATTTTCAATCGTTTTTTTTTCACAAAACACCTTAAAAACACATATATAGTACTTTTTAAAAAATATAGTGTTTTGCCTGCATTTCTCAGTTTTGGTGCACAAAAGGCAGGAATACACCATAATAACCCATTTTTTACACTTTTAATTTCCTTAAACAAAACATTTTGTTTTGCATGCATTATTTTTTTAGTTGTGGTGCATTAAACGCAGGAATATACCGAAATAACCCTTTTTTTTTATATATCTAAGTTCCTTAGAGTTTTGTTTTGATTTTTGTTAATTTTACTATGGATTCTCTATACTAGTTTGTTTTCATTAATTTTATCTTTTTTGAAGACAAATGAAGAATAAGCAAAATTTTCAATCAAGATAGTTTTTTTTTTTTCATAAAACACCTTAAAACAAACAAATAAGAGGTTTTTAACATATATAGTGTTTTTCCAGCATTTCTGAGTTTTGGTGCACAAAACGCTGGAATATTTCACTTCCTTAGACAAATTTTTTTTTTTTTTTGCATTTTTGAGTTTTGGTGCATGAAACTCTGGAATGCATCAAAATAACCCCTTCTTGACATATTTCAGTTCTTTAGACAAATAGTGTGTTTTACCTGGATTTCTGAGTTTTGTTGAATAAAACACTGGAAAACACCAAAATAACCCTTTGTTGACATATTTCAGTAACTTAGACAAATAGTGTGTTTTGATAGCATTTCTGTGTTTTGGTGAAAAAAGCTAAAAACTGCTAAAACACCACGTTTTTATTAATTTTACTATAAATTCTCAAAACTAGCTTGTTTTCATCAGTTTTATCGCTTTGAAGCAAAACAATGTAAAATGACGGATAAGGAAAATTTGCAATCAGTATTTTTTATTTTCATAAAACAGCTTAAAACACATCAATAAGAAGTTTTAACAAATATATTGTTTTGCCTGCATTTCTGAGTTTTGGTGCAGAAAACTCTGTAATACACAAAAATAATATATTTTTGACATATTTCATTTCCTTCGACAGCGTGTTTTGCTTTCATTTACGAGGTTTGGTGCATAAAACGCTGGAATAAACCAAAATAACCCATTTTTGATAAATTTCAGTTCCTTAGACAAATAGCGTTTTATGCCGGCATTTTTGAGTTTTGGTTAATTTCTGAGTTTGGTGCAAAAAACGCTGAAATACACCATAATAACCCATTTTTATACATATTTCATTCCCTTAGACAAATAGTTTTGCCTTAATTTTAGAGTTTCGGTGTATAAAAAGCTGGAATACACCAAAATAACACTTTTTTATATATATATTTCAGTTCCTTTGACAAATAGTGTATTTTGAAGCATTTTGTGTTTTGGTGGAAAAAGCTAAAACTAATATACCACGTTGTTGTTAATTTACTATGGATTCTCTATACTAGCTTCTTTATATCAATTTTATTGATATGAACACTCATATATATATATATATATATATATATATATATATATATATATATATATATATATATATATATATATATATATATATATATATATATATATATATATATATATATATATATATGAATGTTTAAGAAATATAGTGTTTTGCCTGCATTTCTCAGTTTTGGTGCACAAAAGGCACATTTTTTCATATTTCATTTCCTTAGACAAATCTTTCTGTTTGTCTGCATTTTTGGTTTTAGTGAATGAAACGCTGGAATACACCAAAATACACCAAAATTTTTTGACATATTTCAGTTCCTTAGACAAATAGTGTGTTTTGCCTGCAATTTTAAGTGTTGTTGCATAAAACGCAGGAATATACCAATATAACCTGTTTTTCACATATTTCAGGTCCTTAGACAAATAGTTTGTTTGCTGCATTGCACATTTTTTATGCTTAAAACGCTGAAATACACATAAATAACTCATTTTTAAAATATTTCAGTTCTTTAGACATATATTGTGTTTTGGTAGCATTTCTGTGTTTTGGTTGAAAAAAGGTAAAAACTAGTAAAATACTACATGTTTGTTAATTTTACTTTAGATTCTGTCTACTAGCTTTTTTCCATCAGTTTTATCCTTTTGAAGCAAAACAATGTAAAATGCCGAATAAGCAAAATTTTCAATCGAAATAGTTTTTTTCATTAAACACCTTAAAGACACATAAATAAGACGTTTTAACAAATATAGTGTTTTGCTTACATTTTTTAGTTTGGTGCATACACCATAATAACCCATTTTTTACATATTTCAGTTCCTTAGACAAATAGTGTGTTTCGCCTGTATTTCAGATTTTTGGTGCTTAAAACGCTGGTATACACCAAAATAACTCATTTTTGACATATTTCAGTTCTTTAGACAAATAGTGTGTTTTGATAGCATTTCTGTGTTTTCGTGGAAAAAAGATAAAATCTACTAAAATATCATGTTTTTGTTAATTTTACTATGGATTCTCTATACAAGCTTGGTTTAATCAGTTTTATCGTTTTTAAGCAAAACATTGTAAAATGACGAAAAAGCAAAATTTTCAATGGAGATTTATTTTTCGCAAAACACCTTAAAAACAAATATATAAGAAGCTTTAAGAAATATAGTGTTTTCCCTGTATTTCTGAGTTTTGGTGCATAAAACGCTGGAATACACCAACATTAAGTTTTTTTAGACAAATAGTGTGTTTTGCCTGCATTTTTTTTTTGGTTTTGGTGTATAAAACGCTGAATTACACCAAAATAACCCAATTTCGACATATTTCAGTTCATTATACAAATAGTGTGTTTTGCCAGCATTTCACAGTTTTGGTGCATAAAACGCAGGAATACACCAATAACTTATTTTTTTTTATATATTTCAGTTCTTCAGACAAATAGTGTGTTTTGTTAGCATTTCTGTGTTTTGGTGCAAAAAAAGCTGAAAACTTCTAAAATACCACGTGTTTGTTAATTTTCCTTAGGATTCTTTATACTATCTTGTTTTCATCAATTTTATAGTTTTGAAGCAACACATTGTAAAATAACGAATAAGCAAAATTTTCAAACGAAATAATTTTTTTTTTTACACAAAACACTTTAAAAACACATACATAACACGTTTTAAGAAATATAGTGTTTTGCCAGCATTTTTGAGTTTTGGTACACAAAACACTGGAATACACCAAAATAACCCATTTTAGACACATTACACTGCCTTACAAAAATTGTGTGAATCGTTTGCATTTTTGAGTTTTGGTCCATAAAACGCTGAAATACATCAAAATAACCCCTTTTTGATATATTTCAATTCTTGAGACAGTGTGTTTTGCCTACAATTCTGAGTTTTGTTGCATAAAACGTTGGAAAACACAAAAATAACCCATTTTTTACATATTTCAGTACCTTAGACAAATAGTGTATTTTGGGAGCTTCTCTGTGTTTTGGTGGAAAAAAGTTGAAAACAAATAAATTACCACGTGTTTGTTAATGATATTTTGGATTTATTATACAAGGTTGTTTTTATAAATATTATCGTTTGAAGCAAAACAATGTAAAATGAGGAATAAGCAAAATTTTCAAATGAGATATTTTTTTTTTTCACAAAACACCTTAAAACACATATATAAGACGGTTTATCAAATATAGTGTTTTCCCTGGATTACTGACTTTTGGTGCACAAAACGCTGGAATACACCAGAATTCAGTTCTTTAGGCAAATAGTGTGTTTTGTTTGCATTTTTGAGTTTTGGAGCATAAAACGCTGGAATACAGTTCTGTAGACAAATATTGTGTTTTGTCTGAAATTCTGAGTTTTGTTGCAAAAAACGCTGGAATACATCAAAATAACCCGTTTTTCACATATTTCACGTCTATAGAAAAATAGTGTTTTTTTCTGCATTTCAAATTTTTGGTGCTTAACACGCTTGAATTGACGAATATAACTGATTTTTTAAATATTTCACTTCTTTAGACAAATAGTGTGTTTTGGTAGCATTTCTGTGTTTTGGTGGAAAAAAGCTAAAAACTACTAAAATACTACGTGTTTGTTAATTTTACTTTGGATTATCTATACTAGCTTGTTTTTATCAATTTTACCGTTTTGAAGCAAAACATAGTAAACTGTCGAAAAAGCAAAATTTTAATTTAAAAACACATAAATAAGACGTTTTAACTATTATAGTGTTATGTTAGCATTTCTGAGTTTTGGTGGACAAAAAGGTGGAATACACCAACCCATTTTTTACATACTTCACTTCATTAGACAAATTAAGTGTTTTGTTTGCATTTTTTAGTTACGGTGGAAAAAACGCTGAAATACATCAAAATAACCTCTTTTTGACATATTTCAGTTCCTTAGACAAATAGTGTGTTTTGCCTGCAATTCTAAGTTTTGTTGCATAAACGCAAGGATATAACCCATTTTTGACATATTTGAGTTCCTTTGACAAAGTTTTTTTTTTAAGCATTTTTGTGTTTTGGTGGAAAAAAGGTAAAACCTTCTAAAATACCACGTTTTTGTTATTTTTACTATGGAATCTCTATACTAGCTTCATTTTATCAATTATAGATTTGAAGCATAAGAATGTAAAATGACGAATAAGCAAATTTTTCAATCGTTTAAAAACACATATATATATGAATGTTTAAGAAATATAGTTTTTTGCCTACATTTCTAAGTCTTCTCGTCGGTCGATTATTTTTAGTCAGGTGAGTCATGGGCAGCCCCTTCGAAAGGCTCGCCCGTCCACTGCACCTAAATATTCATCTTCAAGCTTCTACAGTGGAACTGTAGAGGCCTTCGCGCTTAGTGGGGAGAACTCCGAGCTTTGCTGTCGGAGTTCTCTCTAGCCTGTGTAGCTCTACAAGAGACTATGCTAGGTGATAGTACTTATTCTAGTCCTCCTGGCTATCGTGCCTTTTGTAGCACTCCTTTCCCTGACCAGGGCCACCACGGTGGCACAGCTATTCTTGTCCGTCAGATTATACCTTTTATCCCGTTACAACTTAACTCTCCCCTTCAGGTGGTTGCTGTTATGGTCTTTATGGGACGACTGTACACCATTTGCAGTTTATATCTCCCTTCTCGGCTTCCTGTCTCCAGGGTTGAGCTTGACGGCCTGGTTAGTCAGCTGACTCAGCATTTTCTTTTGTTGGGAGATTTTAACGGCCGTCACCCATTGTGGGATGAAGGTACTAGTAATCCTCGTGGGGTTTTAATCGGTTCTTTTATTGAGGATGAGGGATTGGAGGTTTTAAATTCTGGGGATGTTACACATTTCCACAATCCTACTGGGACTTTTACAGCTATCGATCTTTCTCTGTGTACATCTAATTCTTTCCTTGATTCTAATTGACGGGTCCTACCGGATTTACACGGTAGTGACTACTTTCCAATTTTATTACAATCTGTGAACACTGAACCACAGTCCTGGCCCTCACGCTGGGTTTTAGACAAGGCAGACTGGCCTCGATTCACAGACCTTAGCTCTTTTATCCGTCCGTTGGCTGACTTTTCTACTTGTGCTGAGGCTGTTGATTATTTTATCGATTTTTTACTTTCAGTAGCGCTTCAGACAATCCCCAGGACGTCAGGTCGCTTTACTAAGCGTCCCGTTCCTTGGTGGAACGCAGCATGCACTGAAGCGGTGAAAGAGAAACGGGCAGCTTTCTCTTGTCTCCGGCGACATCGTGGGGACCCGCAGTGTCTGGACGCTTTTCGGCGCTGCCAAGCTCGAGCTCGCCGCGTTTTAAAAGAGGTACAAAGAGCCTCTTGAAAAGCTTATGTCTCTTCCATTAACGCCCGCACTCCTCTTACGGATGTCTTTAACAAAGTCCGCCGAATTGCTGGGAAGTATTCTGCTCTTTCCCCACCAGTTTTGTTGTCTTCTGGGCGAACGGTGGCAGACCCTAAGACTGTCGACGACCTCTTCGCAGAGCACTTTGCCAGTGTTTCCCGGAGGCATCCTGCAGGCCCGGGCGCACGTCACCGCCAGAGAATGGAATCTCTCGGCATAAATTTTTCTTTCACAGGAGGGGTGTCTTATAATGTCTTCTTCTCTGCCTCCGAGTTGCGGACTGCTTTGTCCCAGTGTCACGACTCTTCTCCTGGCCCAGACGATATTCCTTATGCCTTCTTGCGCCACATGTCTGACAGTGCTTTTAACTTTATATTAAATCTTTATAATATGATTTGGCATACCGGTGACTTACAACTTCTTGGGCTGTGGCAGTGGTTCTCCCATTTCCGAAGCCTGGTTAAGATAATCTTCAGGCTACGAACTATCGTCCTATATCGTTGACGTCCTGCATTTGTAAAGTATTAGAAAAGATGGTTAATGTAAGACTCATGTGGTACCTCGAGGGGGGAAAGTACCTGTCCTCGGTACAGTAAGGCTTCCGAAAGATGAGGTCTACTACTGATGCTCTTTTATCCCTAGAGTCTTCTATTTGTGAGGCCTTCGCTAATCACCACCATCAAGTAACAGTGTTTTTTGACCTGGAGAATCCTACGACACAGCTTGGTGACATGGGATTTTACGTTCCTTGTTTAATTTTGGTCTCTGTGGCCACCTTCCTATTTTTATCCAGCAGTTTTATCCAGACGTCTTTTACGGGTTCGAGTGGGGAGTGTTCTCTCCGATGCTACTGCTCTAAATGACGGTGTCCCACAGGGAAGTATTCTTACCGTTACACTATTTGCAGTCGCAATAAATGGTGTTATAGATACTCTACCAGATGGCGTTCACAGCTCTTTATATGTGGACGACTTGTGCATCTGTTTTGCTGCTGCTAGGATGTCACTGATTGAGCAGCTTCAACTGGCAATTAATCGAATATCCAGTTGGGCCAACATAAATGGTTTTCGTTTCTCCACCTCAAAGACCGTGTCTATGCATTTTTGTCGTAATCGTGGCGTTCATCCAGATCCCGATTTATATATAGCCAATAGACGCATCTCATGTGTGGAGGCCACTCGATATCTTGGCCTATTGTTTGACAACCGTCTTTCTTGGGTTCCCCATTTCCGTTCTCTCAAAGCGTCCTGTAGGACGGCACTATCCCTTCTTCGGGTTTTAAGTCACACCTCTTGGGGTGCGGACAGGGACACGTTGCTGCTGCTTCACCGTACACTCATACTTCCGAAGCTGGAATACGGCTCTGAAATCTACTCATCCGCAACGGATGCACGACTTCGCACGCTTGACCCCGTGTATCATGCTGGGGTCCGCTTGGCTACGGGTGCATTTCAGACATCTCCAATACATAGCCTTCTAGTGGATGCTGGTTTCTGGCCGCTCAACCTCTGGTGCCAGTCTTCGATGCTCCGGTGTTGGTTTCGCACCCACCGTCTTCCCGATTCTGTCCCTTGTATGTCAATGTTGAGGGACTCGCGTTCGCAGGCATATGTCACTCGACCGAGTCTACCTAAACCTTTTAGCCTTCGTGTGCCAAACCTCATGTTGGATTTGTCCATCGACCCCACTCCTGTCTACTTTTTCCGGCTCCCACGAGTTGGTTCTTGGCAGCTTCCGGTTGTTTCAATATACCCTCCTGCCATGGATGGCAAGAAGGATTTTCTGCCAGCTCTGTCCCACACACGGTTTTTAGAACACTTTTTTTTATCCATCCTCGTTTTTACTGATGGTTCCAAATCCGACGCAGGCGTTGGGTTTAGTGTGGTTTCCCCCTCTTTTTATCGGTCTGGCAGCCTTCCTTCGGTAGCCTTCGTCTTTACTGTGGAGCTGTCTGCTATAGTCCTAGCTTTACAGATTATTTTTACACTCCCGGTTTCGTCTTTTACAATTTTTAGTGACTGTCGCAGTGCTCTTATTGCTTACCGCTAAAGAGGCAGCAAGTCGCGCTCCATCTCTTTCCCATGTTCCGTTTCGAGATGTATTTCATGCAATTCGTGTGGCGATTGCAGCAATTTGGTAGAGGAGATGGCTAACAGGGGTCGCAACCTCGAAAATGGGAGAGATTACTAATTCCACACTCCCTCAGTGGACTTACACCCATGTCCGGGATCGCCGTGCACAGACTTTATTGGCGCGACTTCGTATAGGTCACACGTACCTTACACAAAGGTACCTCCTGACCAGGGACCCTCAACCTTACTGTGATGACTGTTTGGTGCCGCTCACCGTGCGGCACCTGTTTGTGGAGTGCCCTAGTTTGATCGAGTTACGACACCGCTACCTCTACCGCTGTCGCGGTAGGGATAGCGGTGTATACTATCTCTCAAAGGTCCTTGGACGAGCTTCTCTGGCCCCTGGCCATGACGTTTTTAGCTTTCTGGGAGAAGCGAGCCTCCTCCCCAACTTGTAAATTTTATTTCTTATGTATTTTAATGTTTTATTTAATTTTATTGTAGTCTTAGTCTTTAGTTAACTTTAGTTTGAATTTTTTTTAACTACCTTTAGTTTTTTTTTTTTTTTTTAACTATAGTTGCGACGCCATATGACCCCAGCTGTTGCGGCGCCTAAGGCAAATCCATCCATCCATCCATCACCCCAAAACTACAGACCAATCTCACTACTTGAAGTTCCTGGTAAAATATTTGAGCGCATTTTTAACAATAGATTAAGAAACTACTTAGAATTCAGCAATTTCTATAACGTGAACCAATTTGATTTTCGAACAGGGAGAGGTAAAACTCATGCATTAGCGCTCATAACAGAACAAATTGCACAATTTAAAGCAGACGGGGGTCAACGCCAAATAATACTTTGGGACGTATGAAAAGCCTTTGACAAAGTGTGGCACTGTGGGTTAAAATACAAAATACAACAACTATGACTACCAACAACCAAAGAAAAATTCCTAAGTGACTTTATCACAGATCGCACAGCCTCAATAAAAATCAATAACTACATTGGACCAGCATTTAATCTCAACTGTGGAGTGCCTCAGGGCAGCGTTTTAGCGCCAACTACGTACACAATATATACCAACGATTTAGAACAATGAGACAGGAACCTAAACGTTAGCTATGCAGATGACATAACCCAAATCATAGGATATTCAGGAAAATCGAAAAACATGATTAATTTACAAACAGCCAGAGAAATCAACAAAATCAATAACTACGAGAAAAAATGGAGAATAAAAACTAATCTAAACAAATTCACACCAATCCATCTAGGAACCAGGAAGACAATCCCGTTATATGTAAATGATGACCTAATTGAATTCAAAACTAATGGTAAATGTTTGGGTTTACATATAACTTCCACAGGCTACTACAAACACATAGAAACAAGACGTATAAAAGCAACTGCTTCCTTAAATAAACTTTACAAGCTACACAGCATGGTTGAAAACATAAAAATACACCTATTCAAAGCACTAATTCTCCCTATTTTAGACTACCCACGAATTCCCATACACTCAATGAATAAGACCCAAATTAGTAATCTACAGAAAATACAAAATAAAGCACTTAGATTTGCAACCAAAAATACCCATATACGATGAATACAATAGAGATACACACACATACCAACACTACACCATTAAATATAAGGCTTCACAACCGAGCCCATGAAATATGGAAGAGACTAGAAGATCTAGAAAATCCAGTCTACCAGAAACTCGTAGAAAACCAAAACAATATAGTAAAGTATCATAGAGACTATCCAAGTAGCCTCTTTTTATCCCACACAAACCCAGTTCCAGCGTTTCATTGATCTATTCAAGGCGGTCCGATCACCATCCTTCAAATTAATACTATCCTTCATATTTCCTTTCCTACACTTACGCTTTCTCCAAGGAAGCAGGCAAGATGGCAGCACACTCTCTCTGCTCCACGTCCTGAGTTGCCGGGCCGGAGGGGGCGTCAAACGCGGTAGTGAGAGGCATGGAGGCTTCCCGCGGGCGTCTCCTTCCCCCGGCAAGGGGTGGTGGCGCCCAGCTCTGTCCACTTGACATCTGGCAGCGGGGGGAGGGATGTGGTGCCTGGGGCAACTTCAGAACGCCTGTTAAAAGAAACAGGACAAAATACACTTGTAAATATTATGTCATATACCACTGGCATCTGTTGCTAGACCTAGTTTGTTTGTTACCTTGTTTGATTTTCTTGTTAGGATAAATGTGTTGTTAGTGGAAAAAAACATATATGTTCATATAAAAGATATACTTACCTAAAACTTACCTGGGGAATCCTTACTTAACTGTACTCAATTGACCAGATCACCTGGAAAAAAGAAAAAAGAAAAGAAAAGAAAAAAGAAAAAATAAATAGATAAAAATAAATAAATAAAATAAAAATAAAATAAAATAATAATAATAATAATAATAATAATAATAATAATAATAATAATAATAATAAAATAAATAAGAGCAACCTTTTAGGTTGGGTAACAAAACCTAATCCGCCCGCCTGACATTTATGAGCAGCTCCAAGCATAACTTAAAAAAATAGCAACGTGGTTTGCCACACACTTTCATCTCTTACCTTACTTCATTATTTTCTAACATCTCCTTCTCCTGTACCCACCCTTACATCGTTTCACCTCACTTTTCTTTAACAAAAGAAAGAAAGAAAGCGAGTCATTCCACTCTTACCCTTCGCCTGAAGATGTTCCACAGATTGGAACGAAACGTTGCAAACTATTTAAATTTTGGACAGCTCCTTAGAGCATTAAACACCGTAGAAAAAGACTTAATTAGACAGATCGAAAACACCTTGAAAAAACTGAACAACGCAGAAGTTGCTCTAGCTTTTAACCTCGTATGTTTAAAAGAGAATATCCTTCCTGGCTACACAAACATAAAACGACATGACGAGGATGCCAGAAATTAAGATATTACCCACAAGTTCCGGACGGAACTTGTGGAGCGACAAATACAAGATAAGCGAGAAATTATCAAACAACTGAAGAAGACGGTGCAAGAACAGAAAAGAAAATGGGATGAAGCTGATGTGATACAAGACCTACGCCAAGCCATAGATGAGAAACTGAAGAAACTTAACACCCAACATAGAAAGGGTGTGGAGGCAAGAAACATCTCCAAACTCACAAGACTCTACGGAGGCAACATAAAGCTCCCTCAACCAAGAAATGCTTTCATCAACCTTGTTCCAGGCCTAGAACTCACCGAAGACCAAGAAGAACTACTCAACTTAGGCCTTAATTGTCACTTCATGACTAGGCCCAGGCCACACCGCAAACGCCTCGACGACATTAAAAACCTAGAGAAAGCGAAGAAAATCACTACGGCAGACAACTTGCCAGCAGATATTCTCCCTGAAGTGGAAAAAACAGGAGGCTCTTTTCAAAGTCAAATCTTGCAGAGGAGACATCTCATAGTAGCCAAACAACTCCGCAAAAAAGAAGACATCGTTATACGTAGAACTGACAAGACCGCCGCCATTGCCATCGTCACTAGAGATGAGTGCCTCGCAAAAATGGACGCCATACTACAAGACACGTCAAAATTCAAAAAGATAACACGGAACCCTACTGAAAACATCAAGAAAGAAATTAACGCCACCATCAATGCCATCAACGGGATCCCGTCTATACCAAAATTCACCAAGTTGACTGGAGAATTTTCCCCTGGCTTACGGTAACATAAAGAACCACAAGCCTGGAAATCCACTAAGACTCATCATCTCACAGATACCAACAGCTACATACAACATCGCCAAGAAGCTCAACGAGATCCTTACACCGTACGTCCCAGCTGCCTACACCCTGACTTCAGCCAATGATTTCCTTGAGCTACTCAGAAATTCCCCAGAAGCCGATGGCCACATCATCGCCTCACTTGATGTTGAAAGCCTCTTTACAAACGTCCCAGTCGACCGCACAATCAACTTCATCTTGGACAGAGTATACAGATGTGAAGAGACTCCCACCCTCGACATTCCAGAAGAGAAGCTCAAGACGCTCCTAGAGATCTGCACGAAACAAGCCCCCTTCACCTGCCCACGCGGGAAGATGTACTGCCAAATCGACGGTGTAGCAATGGGTAGCCCACTTGGAGTACTCTTTGCTAATTTCTTCATGGGAATAATAGAAGCTACAATACTACAACAAAACCGCCCCTCCATCTACTGCCTCTACATAGATGACATCTTCGTGAGAGTAAGAAACTGGATGAACTACAAGCCCTCAAGAAACGACTCGCAGACGTATCATGCCTCAACTTTACCTATGAAGAGTCCAGAGAAGGCAGCCTACCATTCCTAGACGTCCTAGTTACCGCACGTAATGCAGGGTTTACTACGACTGTCTACATTAAGGATACAAACCAAGGACTCTGCCTGAACGGAGACAGCGAATGCCCTCAGCGTTACCTTCGCCCCACTATCAACGCATATGTGCGCCGTGCTCTTACCCACTGCACATCATGGGAAAGCACACACAAGGAACTAGAAAGGCTTACTCAAGTCCTCATCAACAACGGCTACAAGAATAGTGACGTGCAAGGAGCAATCAACACCGCCATCAACAAGAATTACACCGACAAGCAACAACCCCAAGAGGACAACCAGAAGATAAAGATATTTTACAAAAGTCATATGTCTACACAACACAGAGTGGAAGAGAAAGCCCTCAGAAACATAATTCACCGAAACATCAAACCCACAAACCCTGACCAAGCCATCGACCTCGTCATCTACTACAAGACAAAGAAAACTTCACAACTCATCATGAGAAACATAACTGCAAAGAAACCAGCGCCTACACAAGAAACAAACGTCATCTATCAACACAACTGCACTGCTGAGGACTGTGGACCTCACTCCTACATTGGGATGACGAGAACTACATTGTCTAGATGCCTGACTTGCCACCTGCAAAATGGACCAATCAAAGAACACTACCACAGAAAACACCAAATCAAACTGACCCGGCAACAACTTGAAGAGAATAAATACTACAATTATAGACAGAGAAACAGACGCAAGACGGCTGATGTTCCTGGAGGCTATCTACATAGAAAACATGAAACCTGCTATCAACCAGCAAACTAGAGAACTACAAATTCTCCCGACACGAAAACCGAAAGCGCAAAACACCGAGACAAGCTCCAGCCAATAACAGCGCGCTACACCGCCGCCCGCGCCACCAACCAATCACCGGCCGCTCCCACGAGCTCCTTCACCTTACCTGACCCATGGTAGGTGTATATATAGACCGCCTCTACCACTTTGCGGTGGTTACCACCCTAGACTTAACAACACCACACACACAACCTGAGGCACCTAGGTGGTGCTTCAGGAAGGCGAATTGGGCCACCTTTCGTAGAGAGATGGCCACTTGGTGGAGAAACTACACACGCACAGACGATATCGACCAGTTTGACAGCGACTTTACAGATGCACTAGTCAGCTCTGCCAACATGGCGATCCCGGTCACCACCGGCTTCAAGCCACCGACCAAAAACTGGTGGTTTCACAATCGGCGCGTAAAGGAAATTAATCACAGGGTGAACAGATTGCGGAAAATTTTCCGCAGGTCACGCTCACAAGCCAACCTTGAGCTTCTCAAAGAAGCTGTGGCCCATGCGCGACAGGTAGCCCGAGAAGAGAAAGAGGCCAAGTGGCTAGAATGGTGTGAAGGCTTCAGCCAATCCACATCACTCAAAGACCTCTGGGCCTGCCTCCGGCGCGCGACTGGAGGGAGGACGAAAAAGAGCCCCGCACACCCTAATGCCAGGGAGGAGGCTGAGAGGCTCATCCTCTCTTACACACGAAGAGCCGACACGAGGCAACTCCCCGCAGATGCCCAGAGACGCCAGGAACAGCTGCTTCCTCAGCGACTCGCCCGTATCAGAGCGGCTAAGGAACGCCCAGCTTGCACAGACCAGCCTTTTACGCTGCAGGAACTGCAGAGGGCTGAGAAAACTAGCAAAGACACCGCCCCAGGTGAGAACAGAATAACATACACTATGCTGAGAAGCATGGGACCAGCAGGGGAGAGCGCTTTGCTCACTCTCGTCAATGCCTCCTGGAGAGCAGGAAGGCTACCGGTTAGCTGGAAAACGGCAGTCATCCACCCCATTCCGAAACCCAAGGAACCAAGTAAGACCAGACCTATCTCGCTGTTAAGTTGTGTAGCCAAAACAGCCGAGAGAATGGTTCTAAATCGTCTCAAGTGGAAACTGGGTGAACCACATGAGAATATATATGGTTTTGCAGAAAGGAGAAGCGCTGCGGACAGCATCGCCTCGCTCCTAGCGGAGATAAACAACAGACCAGCTATAGTAGTCTTTCTCGATTTAGAAAAAGCATTTGAGTTGGCCTCACCAACCTCTATAGCTGACAAGCTGGTAACGAGAGGAGTCAGTGGCCGCTTACTCAGTTGGACCCACGACTATCTCACCGACCGCAAAGCTAAAGTAAAATTCCAGGGCCAAGTCTCAAACGTTTACCAGTTTGAGAACGGCACACCGCAGGGAGGAGTCCTAAGCCCCACGCTCTTTAATATCCTCATGGAAGCTCTTGTAAGCATGCCCTTCCACAGAAACGTCACTCTTCTCAGCTATGCTGATGATCTGGCCCTCGTTTCTACTGGCCAGGGAGACAGAGTTGCCAGAGCGCAGACTGGCCTTGATGCAGTAGCCACTGTATGCATGGACCTGGGGCTTAAGATCTCAGCTGAAAAGTCACAGGCAATGGCCGTGATGACACCTACCCCTGATAGGAGTCTCAGCATCCAGGGTGTTTGCCTACAATGGGTGCCGGCGTACCAGTACCTTGGAGTTTGGGTGGACCAAAGACTGACCTTTAGGAAAGAGGTAGAGTACCTCAAAGAAAGAACGAAGACGCGTCTAAGCGTCATGAGAGCAATAACTAACACTAGGGCTGGGGCAACCCACCGTGTGTTGCGACTGTATTACGTACAGGCTGTCCGATCCTTGATTGACTACGCAGCAGTGGGGTTAGTGTCCCTTGCTGATAGCAACAAGAAGAGCCTGGAGACAATACAGAGTCATGCATTGCGAACCATCCTCGGGGCTCCCCGATGGACCAATGTACTGGCCTTACAGAATGAGGCCGGCCTACCTCCTTTATCAATGAGGATCGAGCAGCTTGCAGCCACGTTTGTTGCCAAAACTGTTACCAGCTCCAATAATAACCCGGCTCGCCGGCGCCTTTTTGCCACTCTCCCACAGGACCACAGGCTCTTCACGGAGAAGACTTGGCTGCGCAGCATGGTGCGCGCCACACAGCTAACGCTCCATGACGTGGACCTGGTTGGAAGGGGGGAGGACAGACGGATTGAGGGCTACATGGATTCACCACCATGGACAACAGTGGCAGCAGCCACCATCCACACGACTACGCTACCATGCAAGAAGACACAGTGCCCGCGAGATATGCTTCTTGCCAGGGCCAATGACACCTTTCTCCAGACAGGTACAGTAGGTGCTCGGGTATATTACACAGACGGCTCTGTTGATCCGAACACAGGTAGGGCAGCCGCAGCATTTGTGTGCGGCGAGGAGAGACATGGCTGGAGGACGTCCGACCATTGCTCCACCCTGCAAACCGAACTTGTAGGTATAACCTCCGCTCTCTTACACGCCAGACAGCATAACAACACACACATAATAGTTTATACAGATTCAATGACATCGCTGCAGGCCCTAAGACGCACCCCAGTCAGGGATAACGTCAGGCTTATTACCATGACCAGGCTCTTGTTGTCTCGACTGAAAGACGAGGGCAAAAGGGTGACACTAGCATGGATTCCTAGTCACATAGGTATTGAAGGGAATGAAGCAGCAGACAATGAGGCCAATAGAGCACTGACACAGGATCAACCGTCAATTAATGTTCCTCTTAGCTTCCAACAGATTAAGAAACTAGCACGGTTGGCTACCACACAGAGGGCACGAGAGCTGCGGAGAGATGCAGAGGCGCATTCCGCCACACTCCAGTGGCAGGCGCTAACGACCAATGGCGAACCACTGGTGTTACCAAACTCCATCACAAGGTGTGACAGAGTAAGTATACACCGATTACGCTTGGGTTATCCCACAGTCAGGTCGCTTGGTGAGGACTTCCAAGGAGAACACTGCAGACACTGTGGGGACTTCTCGGAGGAACCTCTGATCCACTATTTGCTGGACTGCGAGGCAACGGGTCCGCTTCGTGCACTGGCAGCGAGGCACGGCCACGTAGAGAGCAGCGATAGATGGACATCTGCAGCGAAACTGGTCAGGTTCGCAACAGACGACTACCAGAAACTACTGGATCACATACGAAGGTATGCACCCCCTAGATAGTAGACAGGCACAAGCTGGACACAGACAGCCCTGAGTTGACGGTCACCACTCTTCCTTTCGACCTGTGACGGGCTGTGACTAGCTGGGGCTCCGTACGTATGTGACCAACATCGGGAATCAAGTACCAGGGGTCACTGCTGCGGAGGGCAAACTATCTGTGTGCGGCGCCCTCAAAAGGGAAGTGCACAGTTGCAGTGGTGTGACCGGAGCTGGGACCTGATGGACTGCTGCCTCCCTCGAAAGCGCCAGGTAAGGCTGCCGCCCCACCCCATAGCTGTCACGCTGTGTTCAGTTTTGTCTAGTCTTGTCTTGCGTTTTCAGTCCTTTCTTTTTGCAGCGACACTAACGTGATACCGACAGGCCACTTCCAGACACTTCACCAATACACTTGTAGGTATGATCCTCTAATTAGCACACAGACACAGGTTGGACGCAGATAGCCCCGAGTTGATGGCCACTACTCCTCCTTTCGGCCTGTGACGGGCTGTGACTAGCTGGGGCCCCGTACGTATGTGACCAACATCGGGAATCAAGTACCAGGGGTCACTGCTGCGGGGGGCAAACCATCTGTGTGCGGCGCCCTGCAAAGGGAAGCACACAGCTGCAGTGGTGTGACCGGAGCTGGGACCTGATGGACTGCTGCCTCCCTCGAAAGCGCCAGGTAAGGCTGCCGCCCCACCCCACAGCAGTCACACTGTGTCCTTTTCCTTCCATTATTATTATTATTATTATTATTTTATTTTATTTTATTTATTTATTTATTTATTTATTTATTTATTTATTTATTTATTTACTTATTTATTTATTTATTTATTTATTTATTTATTTTATTATTATTATTATTATTATTATTATTATTATTATTATTATTATTATTATTATTCTCTCTCTCTCTCTCTCTCTCTCTCTCTCTCTCTCTCTCTCTCTCTCTCTCTCTCTCTCTCTCTCTCTCTCTCTCTCTCTCTCTCTCTCTCTCTTTTTTTTTTTTTTTATTTAAACATAATTTATACAGAAGAACATGTACCCAAAGGCGCACTGTCGTGTGCTACCTATTCTAAGGGTACTACAATCTATTTCTCTACAATATTTACAAGACTTAAAAATAGATAATATACAAGATGGTCAGCATGTAAATGGAGCACTATTCTTTTCACTTCACTAGCACTATTCACGCACTGCACTACACTGAGTGTCACGTCACAAAGAGTGTCAGAGGAGTTGGCAGTGTCTGTCTCCACTTATGTGCCATCAGTTTGACACTGTGTGTGTTCATCTCCTGGACGTGAGGCACCGCGGCCGTGAACAAGTTCCACATCCTGGAGACGCGTCCTGCGAAGGTGCGTTGATGCTGACACCCGTGGGATCGCGGCACCTCTACGGCGTCACCACCATTGAGCACCGTTCTCGTGCTCCGTGCGGTGACTCTTAGAGGATGACGCAGCCCTGCCAGATGTGGCACTCTTTGCACCTGTGCCTTATGGAACACTACGATCGCCGCCACGTCTCTGCGGTGTTCCAGTGAATCAAGGGGACGCTCAGGCTCTGGGTGAGGTGGTATTGCAGCATCTACTAGCCGTATGGCGCGGCGTTGGATGCTGTCCAGTCTCCTTCTGTGTGTGGCGGCACAGGACATCCAGGAGAGAGCTGCGTATTCAAGGTGGGGCCGCACCTGTGCCTTGTACAGCAGCAGTCTCCCCTTCCTGTCGAGGAAACTGGCGATCCTTCTGAGAGCGGAGATCCTGTGAGAGGCTTTCTTGGCAATGGTTTTGACATGCCTGTCAAACCTCAGCCCTCGATCCACCTCCACTCCAAGTATCTTGACGTCATCTTGGAGTGGGAGAGCAGCAGCGCCAAAGACAACTTTCCTGCCATTGCTGCCATGGCGGCTGGGGACCGAGAGACAACCATTGCCTGTGTCTTCTCCGGCGCGAATGTCACTTGCCAGCGAGCACCCCACTCCTTTATCACTCGTAGCTGCTGATTGATGGCCTCAGCAGCCCGCCCACTGTCCTGGCGTGGATAGGTATAGGAGAGGGTGCAGTCATCAGCATAGGCCATGACTCCTGGCAGTAGCTGGAGAAGATCATCCACGTAGATATTCCACAGGAGTGGGCCAAGAATTGAACCCTGTGGCACTGATGCCTCCACAGGCAGGGACTCAGATGTTTGCCCGTTGACAACCACCTTGAGGCTTCTGTCCTGCAGGTAATTTCCCAGGAGTCGTAGCAAGCCACCCTGGATGCCTTTAGCACGAAGCTTTTCTAGTAATCCGTTGTGCCATACTTTATCAAAAGCTCCTGCTATGTCCAAAGCAACCACTATAGTGTCCTTGCCGTCGTCGAGGGCGTCCTGCCAATGCCTGGTGAGAAGCATCATTAGGTCGGAGGTTGACCTTCCAGGTCTGAACCCAAACTGTTGGTCTGAGAGGAGGGCATTGTCCTTGAGATGGCTACACACCACCTCTGCCACGACCCTCTCAAACACTTTACCCACCACTGACAACAGGGATATGGGTCTGTAGTTTTTGGGTCCGTCCTGGAGCTTTTTGTGTGCAGGAACTACTCGAGCCTCCTTCCACACTGAAGGCCAGACGTTTTCCCGTACACAAGTTGTGAACTTGGGTGAGAGGGGCAGCCAGTTCCTGGGAGCATCGCTTCAGCAGGTGCGGGCTGATGTCATCAGGGCCGGTGGCTTTCTGTGTGTCCAGCCCCGCAATAATCGCTTCACCTGCTGATGCGTCACCTCCACCATGGTGACAGTCTTCTCACATTGCTGGACCAGCTGAGGCGGTGGCTGCTGTGGATTCCCACCTTCATTTTTCCAGCAAACAAGGAAGCCAGCAACTGTGCCCTCTCCTTACTGCTGGTGGCGACAGTACCGTCCTGCTTGCTGAGGGAGGGATGGATTCTTGGTGGCCAGTTCCTGTTTGTCCTTAACAAGGGACCACCAAGTTTTGTTTCCTACGCCAGTGCCACACAGTTTCCGGCGCAGGCTTTCCTCCCACTTTTTAAGGCCCACTTGCTGGTTACCACCATCCTCCTGCATGCAGCCCTGTGCAGGTCCTTGTTGCGCCGAGTCGGGTTCCTCTTGTAGCGGAGCCAGGCAGCATACTTTGCCTCAGCAGCAACACGGCAACGGTAGCCAAACCATGGCTGATCCGTCGATCTGGTGGTGTATTCCTGTGTGGGACGTGGCGTCTCTGGAGGGCGAGAAGGTGAGAGGTGAGTGCAAGTGCTTCACTCTCTGCTCCTCCCTGTAGCAGAGTGGCCCATGGGGTGTGGGTCAGGTCGCGGCGCAGGGAAGCCCAGTCTGCTTTGTTCCACAGCCAGATGGTGCGGGTGGTGGCCTCGTCCTGAGCCACGCCCACTTCCAGCTGTGTCAGTACAGCGTGATGGTCAGAGCTGCCCACGAGCCCCAGCTGATGACACTGAAGCTTGTCTTCCTGGTAGTCTGAGATGACAGGGTCTAATGTCCCTCCTCGTTCATGTGTGGGGAAGGTGACATGATCTGTCAGACCCTGCACCTCAGGAGATTCTCGTAGGCGTCTCTTTCCAGGTGGTGATTGAGATCCCCACAATCAGCACGTGGCTGCAGCTGTGTGCCATCATCAGGTTGTCTAAAGTCTCAGTCAGGTACAGGAGTGAGTCAGGCCCTTGTCGCGGGGGCGATACAGGGCACACAGCAGGAGGGCTGAGCGGTCTGCCAGCGTTACTCGGAAGTACATCATCTCCATCAGTGGAGGCGTGTCTATGTCGAGTAGCTGGGCC
The DNA here is from genome assembly GCF_017591435.1 of Portunus trituberculatus. Classification (NCBI taxonomy): domain Eukaryota; kingdom Metazoa; phylum Arthropoda; class Malacostraca; order Decapoda; family Portunidae; genus Portunus; species Portunus trituberculatus. The sequence continues at coordinate 2,851,957 of NC_059281.1, forward strand.
TGCATTCCTTCCTTGAAGCAGACAGCCACTCCACCTCCTGTTCGCTCCTGTCGGTCCCTCCTCACCCAGTGGGTGAAGCCCTGCATCCTGCCATACGTGGGCTCCACCTCACTGTTCAGCCATGTCTCTGTCACCACAACAACGTCTGCATTGTGTCGTTGCACACAGTTGTGGTATAAGTCTGCAAGGTTAGTCCGGAGACCACGGACGTTGCTAGAGACGACCTTTAGTTGGCGGCGGGGCAAGCTGGCTGTACCATGGTGAGGGATGGTAGTGAGCGAGGCCTGCTAGTCCGAGGTGGTGGTTAGGGTCCGCGGCCGACTGCTGGTACTGGTGAAGAGGAGTGGTCCACTGCCGCCCCTGGCTCTGATTCCAGATACCAGGCTGAGGAAGGAGTGGGCGAGGTTGTGGTAAGGACTGAAATGAAGTGAGGTGGTGGGCGGGCTGAGGCGCTGCAGGTGGGAAGGGTGTGGCTGTGTGTCTTTCCACCGTAAGGAGCCGCTGTAGGAGACGCTCCTGACGTAAATCGTCAGTTCTGGCGTGGCAAGTAGCAGAAGTGTGTCCTTTCCGTGAGCAGTACTCACACACTTTTGCCTTGGCTCGCTTTTGTGTCTGCTTGGTGGCCTGGTGAGTCCTCAGTCCTTCGCTGGACACCTTCCTCGCGTCCTGCTGCACTTCCCTCTTAGTTTTCTTTTTCTCCAATCTCCTGAAGTGGTCTGAGGAGAGGTTCGTGGGCGAACAGAGGCACCGCGATCTACTCCGTTCGCTGTGTTTATGGAGGAAGAGTCCCTGCTGCTCTGTGTGGCGGTAGACGTGGTAGTGAGTACCGAGCAGTCACTCTGTGTGGCAGAAGGAGTGACAGTGGACGCTGGGGAGGTGTCACAGTCGCTCTGTGTGGCGGTGGAAGCAGTGGAGGTAGGCGGAGCGGTCGTTGTTTCCCGGGCAGGCGAAGGGAAGGTGGAAGTTGAGAAAACAGCTGAGTGGCGGAGCTGTTGCGGTTTATCCGAGCTCCACCACGTCCTCCACCTCTCAGAGTCCTGACAAACCACCTCCCAGTGTTCGTCAATTGACTCTGCGTGGGCGCTGACTGCCTGAGAGCGTGTGGCTACTTGCGTCTGGCGCTGTTTTGACGCTATCAGCCTGTCTGCTACTCTGAGAGCCGCAGCAAACACGTCTCTGTGTTGTATGATCAAGTCTCGGTCGTCCTGGAGGGACTTAATCACACAGTTTTGTTGAGAGGCTTCCTCAGTGAGCTTCTCAACTAGTGAAACTAGCTCTCCTCTCTCAAGCCCTCCCACTGACTCTCCCCACTGTCGTCCGGTAGTGGCGTTGGGGTGTATCAGTCTCCTCGATGATGTAGGTGACGGGGTCCGGGATGTTTGCTTGGAGTCGTAGCTGTTCCGTGTAGCTACACTTGAAGACTGGCGTATCCCCAAGGCAGCTGTTGTGACAAAGGTTACGGCAGGTTTCCTCGTCACAGCTCACGTGTTGAGTCTTAAGTGTTGCTTTGCCACAAACGCAACACCAATTCTGTGGCTGGTAGCCAGGCAAGTCTCGCCTGGCTATGGGGCGATGGGCGGGGCTAGACATTGAGGGAGAGGATAAGTGATTCCTGGGGAATTGTGGAGCCAGGTGTGGGGCGACAACGAGTGTTGGTTCTAAACGACACGTGCGACACTAACACACTCGTGAACACAGACACTGAACACTGGCACAGAACACAAAGCACTTCCCCACAGGCGCACAAAAACACACGACACTAACTACCTCTCCCACAAGTCAAGCCAAACCAGCCACGGAGAGAGATACAGGTTGTTTAAAAACTACCTTGGAGAGATTTGGCAACTGTGTGCTGCCTTAGGCCTCGCGTCAGGTCAGGCCCGGGTCTCGGTCACTGCACGGGTACAAACACTCTTTTCAAGTGATTTTTCAACACTATTGCAAGGCTTAGCACACCTTACACTTTTACATGGACACCAGGACACTTAGCACTTCAAGCACTGAAATTTTCACAACACTGCACTTTGTTAAACCACTGTAACACCACGAAAAACACGGAGCTACCACGTGCGTGACCTCTCTCTCTCTCTCTCTCTCTCTCTCTCTCTCTCTCTCTCTCTCTCTCTCTCTCTCTCTCTCTCTCTCTCTCTCTCTCTCTCTCTCTCTCTCTCTCTCTCTCTCTCTCTCTCTCTCTCTCTCTCTCTCTCTCTCTCTACTATAACTATCCTACCGTGGTTCGGATGAGGCCACTATAATGGAAATGACCCCTCTGCTCTACAGAGGTACTCTTGGATTCTTTCATCTCTATGCAACTTTCCATCTCTGACAATTCCCTCCGTTCCGCTCGCCCTCTCACACTGTCTCGTGGTTCGGAGTCCACGTTAAGCTGTAGGTCCCTCTGCTTTACAGAGTACTTCTTGATCCATCCACACTTTAATAAATGTACAAAACACTTTTAAACTCTGACTGCTCTCACTCACTTTTCCCAACCGCCAATCCCGGGGAAACCGACCTTCGGGAGCAGGCGCGTCCATGGCAGTGACAAAAGACTATTTCAAGAGACGGGCCACCCATAGCCCGTGTGGGTTTTCTACCCACGAAGATAAAGCAAGCAAGCAACACGAGTCATTCCACTCGTACCCTTCGCCTGAAGATATTCCACAGATTGGAACGAAACGTTGCAAACGATTTAAATTTTGGACAGCTCCTCGGAGCATTAAACACCGTAGAAAAAACTTAATTAGACAGATCGAAAACAACTTGAAAAAACTGAACAACGCTGAAGTTGTTCTAGCTTTTAACCTTGTATGTTTAAAAGAGAATATCCTTCCTGGCTACACAAATATATATATATATATATATATATATATATATATATATATATATATATATATATATATATATATATATATATATATATATATATATATATATATATATACGTGTGTTTGTTTGTATACTTGTGAGTAAGTGGTATTGTATTTGTTTCATTTAAGTATATGTGACTACTGTGACAATTTATTTGGTTGTCCTTGATGGGTGGTGACACAGACACTAACCACTTTTCATGAGGGGCGGTGACTCATGCCACTGTAAGATCTTTCCGCTGGGCTCACCCCCTAGTTCGCCCCTTACATTGGCGCAGTGAGTAGGATAGTGCTATAGTGTCCATTGTCTATCACCTTCCAGGTATAACGCGCGTGGGTTTTTCTCGTGCTGGCTGGCGGAAGAGCGATTCATTTACGATTTTTCAATCATTACCACTTCACCATGTCGTATATTTCAGACATTCTTAAGCATGGTGAGGCAGCTAACCTTTCTAGTGCGGAGATTGGCCGTCTTGTTCAGCTAGCCACGGAGCGAGAAGACCGTGCATTCGCGGAAAAAGAGAGGGCGGATTGCGAGGAACGTGTTAAGGAGCGTGCTCATGAATTAGCTTTGGCTGAGGGGCAAAAACCAGCCCTTGTTTCGGGTACTTCTAGGCCCTTGGAAGAGGCGACTAGACCACGTGTTCCCCCATTTACTGACGGTGATTCTTACCTGACTAGATTTGGGAAAGTGGCTCAGTTTCACCATTGGAGAGACGAGGACTTGGCGCTACATTTGTGCTCCTTGTTAAAAGGTAAGGCTCTAAAAGTTTATGTTGGGTTGCCGCCGGAGATTTCGGAGAGTTACCCAGACCTTAAGGTTGCCCTTTTAAAAGCCTTTCACGCAGATGCGGATTCTTATCGCAGGCAGTTCAGGAATTTAAAAGCTCAGTGTGAGGAGTCATGCTTGCAATTTTTGTCTAGGCTTGAACTGACCTTGAAGCGGTGGCTGGCTTTGTCAGAGGTTGCTGAGGATTACAAATCTTTATTTGATTTTGTAGTACGGGACCAGTTTCTGAATAGTTGCACCCCTGATGTACAAGTGTTTCCGAAGGAGAAGGGCAGTATTTCCAATGCTGACTTAGCAAAGGCTGCGGATGTTTATAGAGCTGCCCATGGCACGAAGTACGTCAAACCACTTAAATGGGATGGTAAGAGTGACATCACTAAAAGTACGGTGGGTAACAATAATGATAGTTTTCCTAAGGGTCAGTATACCCCTAAGTGTTATCTATGTGGTAAACTTGGGCACAAGAAACCAGAATGCCCTGAACTAGCTACAAAAAGTGGGTCGAAGGTAAGTTTTGTGTTTGGTGCAGAATGCAAACCTGACGGCGCTGTGGTAGACCCCAACGGCTCGGTTAATGACCAACGAGCCGACACGGGCTGCTCAACAGTGATGATTCATCCAAAGTTTCTTCATGCAGGTGTAAGACAGGGACCCCACTGCACTGTGTACGACTATTTATTTGGGACGTCCTCAGTGATTCCCTACGGTGGTAGTTCAACTGAGGTGCAAATTCTTCTCTGGATCGGTTCGTGCAGGTGAACAACCCTATGGTGGCTGCTGTGACTACGCGAGCTGCAGCCAAGAAGACCTTAATTCCTTCTCCCTTACCCAGCAGAGAACTTGATATTCCCATGGACAAGCAGTCATTTCAGGCTAACCAGCGAAAGTGTCCGACCCTGAAGACTGTATGGGATGCTCACAAGCAGGGGAAGAAGGTGACGCATCATGGGAGGACGGTGGCGTATGAATTGATCGGTGACCTACTCTACCGCGTGTGTATCGAGAGTCAGATAAATGCAGAGGTAGGTGAAAAACAACTTGTTGTCCCGAAGGAGAACAGGACGCAGATCATGGAAATAGCTCACGAGTCACCGTTTGCTGGTCATTTCTCTCATAGGAAAACTGCAGGGAAAATCTATAAATAATTCTATTGGCCGGGAGTTGGTGCTGATATTGAGAGGTTTTGTAGATCTTGTGGTATATGTCAGAGAACCACACAACTTGGACGGGTTAAGCCCTTAGTCAACCTGCCCTTTGTTTCAGAACCTTTTTCTAAGATTGCTATTGATCTCATAGGACCTATTTCTCCCACAGCTAGCAACGGTCACAGGTATATACTGACTGTGATAGATAGATTATGCCACTAGATTTCCGGAGGCCGTGCCTTTGAGAGGAATTGACACTATTGCTATTGCAGAATCACTGATGGATGTGTTTTCTAGAGTTGGAATACCTCGCGAGATCGTGTCGGATAACGGCTCCCAATTCAAATCGGACCTAATGTCTGAGATTAATACATTGCTGGCCGTAAAAGCTGTTTATTCCACCTCTTATCACGCAGCGGCCGACTTTTGTGTTGAGTGATTAAATGGAACTCTAAAATCCATGCTGAGAAAGGTGTGCTCTGATCACCCAAAGGACTGGGATAGATACATCCCAGCTGTTCTTTTTGCGTACAGAGAGGTACCTAATGACACCTTGGGTTTCGAACTCCTTTATGGCAGGAATGTCCGTGGCCCTTTGTCCATCCTTAACGAGTTGCTGACCAACGAGGAGCTAGACCAAGAACTACGCAGTTCCTACCGGCACGTGTTAGAACTACGTGAAAGGTTAGATGCTGCTGCAGGAGCCGCTGTAGCTAACGCGAAGGTAAGCACCAAGAAATACAAACAACACTTTGACCGTAAGGCCAAGCCACGTAATCTATCCGTAGGTGACGAGGTGTTACTTCTTCTGCCTAGCAGCACAAATAAGCTTCTGTTACAATGGAAGGGTCCTTATAAGGTAGCTGAACGCAAAGGTAATGTTGATTATATCATCAAGGTAAACTGGAAGCTGAAATTATTCCACATTAACATGCTGAAAAAGTTTTACAGGCGAGGTGAAGTTAACACTGCCTCAGATCATGGATCAGGATGCTCCCTTGTTCAGTCTATCACTACAGGGTTAATAGATATGGAGGAAGGAGCGGATGAAAGTTTAGTGTTCGTCAACGATTGTCTCCACCAGCATTGCAACATCAACCCAGGATTGACGGGAGAACAACAGGAAGAGCTGGTGTTACTAAAGAAGAGTTCTCAAATGTGTTATGCGATGTTCCAGGTAAAACAAATACTGCATTACATGAGATTAATTTAACATCTAACATACCTGTTCACAGGAAGCCATACCCAGTGCCTAACCATCTAAGGGAGGTTATGGAGGAAGAGGTCAAGAGGATGCTCGACCTAGGTATCATTGAGCCGTCATCTTCCCCGTACTGTTCTCCCGTAGTATTGGTTAGGAAGAAAGTTGGGAACTACAGGTTGTGTATGGATTATAGAGGTTTGAATGACGTGACTAGATTTGACGCTGAGCCAATGCCAACCCGTGACGATCATTTGGCTGACTTTGTAGCTGATAACTATATATCTGAGCTCGATCTATGTCGGGGATATTGGCAGATTCCATTACATCCAGATTCAAAGATTCTAACTGCATTTGCCACTAATGAAGGATTAATGCAGTTTACCAGGCTTCCATATGGATTAAAAACAGCATGCGCAATTTCATTAAGCTAATGAGGAAGGTACTGAAAGGAATAGCTAATACTTGCTGCTATTTTGACATTGTTATCTACAGCAAAGATTGGAGGACTCATGTTAGTGATTTACGGAGCGTGCTGCAAAGACTCCGTGAGTACGGACTGACTGCTGGTCCTGTTAAGTGCTTCCTGGGGTTTGATTCTATTAATTACTTGGCTATACCCTAGGACATAATACTATTCGTCCTCCTCCAGAGAGAGTGTCCGCTATCAAGAACATTTCCCTTCCCACTAATAAGTCACATCTGCGATCCTTCCTGGGGTCTTGTGAATTTTTACAGGAAATTCATCCCTAATATATCATTTTTCACAGGACCACTTTCAGACCTGTTGAAGAAGAACAGCCCTAATGTGCTGCCTTGTAGTCCAGCGTTAGAGGACAAGTTCTTCTACCTCAGAGACGCACTTTCTAAAGAACCTGTGCTTGTACTACCCAATCGTAATAACCCCTTCATTTTGAGAACAGATGCAAGCAACGACGGTATTGGAGTAGTCTTGTTACAGGAAGTGGAAAATGTCCTTAGACCTGTATCATACGCTAGTAGGAAGTTGCTAGACCGTGAAAGAAGGTAAAGTACCATTGAAAAGGAATGTTTGGCAGTTGTTTGGGCACTTCAACATTTTGCATTCTGCTTAAAAGGAAAATAATTTATTCTACAGACGGATCACTAGCCGCTGACTTATCTCAGGAATATGCAAAACAACAATGTTAGATTGATGAGGTGGGCTCTAACCTTACAGTCATATGGGTTTACCATACAATATATTCCAGGTAAGGAGAATTTGTTGGCAGATCTGTTAAGTAGGCCATGAAGCACGTCTTGGAAGCGGCCACCATCCTGGTAAGATCTTTATATTTTGTCATAATATAAAGTTGAATGGGGGGATATGTCAGGGATGGTCGTTCTTACAAGGCCGTGAATTCACCAGTTGACTTACAATTACATAATTACCGCGGATAGTTTCGTGAACGAAGCCTCGCCTGCCGAGTACGGGGCGGTTTCATTAGGTGGTGACATGGGTAACCGGGAGTGGCTCCCCGTCAGTTCCTCCTCTCGCCAGCGAGCACGTTACTTCCCCGCTTCCTTATATGTAAGTGTTCTCGTTCGTATTTATTTAACGTTCGTGGGTTCTTTTGGGTTTATTATATCAGTTGGGATTTGTGTGTTAATTGGGTATCATGGTATTGTTTCCAGAGGGGAAACGGGCGTGTGTGTGACTGTGGCTCAGATCTGGCTATGTGGTGTATGTCGCACCGAGAGAGAGAGAGAGAGAGAGAGAGAGAGAGAGAGAGAGAGAGAGAGACCTGGTGGTGACGGATCTTCCTTCCCACACAGTACAGTGCTTCCCACTCGACTTTGTAGGGACCTCAGACCACGTGGCTGTATTCACCAGAGTACAGTTCAAGACACCACGTGAGGAGAGCTTCGAACGAACCCTCTGGAGCTGGGAGGCTGCTGACTGGGATGCCTTTCGTGCTGCACTGAGGACTACAGAGTGGGGAGGAGTGCTGCGTGGCGACGCCAACCAGCAGGTGAGGCAACTCACCGAGCTGCTTCACAACATGCAGGTCTGCTGGGTGCCGCACTCGGTCCATAAAACAAAGGCATCAGATCAGCCTTGGTTTGGTCCTGCTTGCGTTGCCGCATCAGATGCCAAATACAAAGCCTGGCGTGCTCTCAAGAGGCACCCGACGGCCAGAAACAGACTGAGGCACCGAGCGGCAACAAGGCATATGAATGCCACGCAAGCATGGGCTATAGAGCAGCTTCGCCCACAGTGCAAGTGACAAGGCAGACCTCCTGGCCAAATAGCTGCCTCAAATAGTGAAAGAGACACTAGTGAAAGTGATAACAAGTGAAGTGGAAGTGCGAGCGATTCTCGAAAATTTGGACGAGGACAAAGCTGTGGGGCCTCAGGACATCAGCCCGCGCGTTCTACGCCAGTGTGCTGCTGAGCTGGCGCGCCCACTCACTGCCCTTTTCAATCACTGCCTCGCCACCTCCACATGGCCTGAAATGTGGAAAGGAAGCAGTGTGGTGCCTCTTCACAAGAAGAACTCCAAGGCAGAGGCAAAAAATTACAGACCCGTGTCCTTGCTGCCTGTGCTGAGCAAAGTGCTGGAAACAATTGTGGCCTCACGAGTGACGCAGCATCTCGAGCACCACCACCTGCTGAGCAACAGGCAGTTTGGGTTCAGGCAAGGGAGGTCGGCGGCAGACCTGCACCTGCTCCTCTCCACGAAGTGGAGTGAGGCCCTGGACCGAGGCAAGGCCACAGCAGTAGTGGCTCTTGATATCGAAGCTGCGTTTGACAGAGTTTGGCATG
>NC_059281.1:2861244-2867714 GCF_017591435.1 Portunus trituberculatus
AAAAAGTATTGGTGCCAATACTGACCCTGTGGCACTCCGCTGTCTACTGTTCTCCACTTGGACTTCATATCTTTAACTATCGTCCTTATTTCTCTCCCCTTCAAGTAATTTTTCATCCATCTCAATGTGCTTCCTTTTAAGCCACCCTTCTCCTCTAACTTCCATAGTAATCTTTCATGTGGCACTTTATCAAAGCCTTTTTAAATCTAAATAAATACAGTCAACCCATCCCTCTCTCTCTTGTACTTTATCAACTATTCTAGAGTAGAAACTCAATAAATTTGTTACACATGACCGACCTTTTCTAAAACCAAATTGGCTATTTGATAATATTTGTTGTCTTCAAGAAACTCGATCCATTGTTTCTTTATTACTTTTCACACATCTTGCATATTACACTAGTTAGTGATACCGGTCTGTAATTTAAAGGTTCTTCCTTCCTTCGCTCTTATATATGGAACCACCTCAGCTCTTTTCCACTCCACTGGCACTGTTCCATTTTCTATTGAGCATTTTATGATGTTGTATATAGGACTTGCTAGTTCTTCCCTACATTCTTTCAGTATTCTGCCTGAGACTTCATCCGGTCCCATTGCCTTTTCCTCATCCAATTCCGTCATCAACTTTTTTTTTTATTTCAAGCTTGGTTACTTTAATCTCTTTCATATAGACAGTCTCTCTATTACCCTGTGGTCTTTCAAATTTGGATTCCTTAGTAAAGACCTCATGAAATTTACTATTTAACAGTTCTGCCATACTTTTGGGTCTTCCACCATTCCATTTCTCCTTTTAACCTTTCTATTGTTTCTTTTGTCTTATTTTTCCATTTATGAATCTGTAGAACAATTTTGGTTGTTCCTTACATTTTCGACAATGTCCTTTTCATAGTTCTTTCTTCTTCCTTTCTCACCTTAGTATATTCATTTCCTGCCATTTTGAAATCTTCCTTATTTTCTGGATTTCTATTTCTCCTCCACCTTTTCCATGCCCCATCTCGTTTCTCCTTTGCCCTAGCACACCTTGCATTAAACCAATCTTTCTTTCCTTCTTCTTTAGGTCTATATTTCGGGACATATTCCTGACCCCTGTTTTGTATATTTCCAAAAATAAGTTATATTTCTCTTGAACCGTTAATGAGTTTTCCATCTCCTCCCAGTTAAAGTTTTAAGATAGTTCTTGAGGTTCTCAATATCAGCCTTTCTGTAATTTAATCGGTCTCCTTTGTATGATTCGTCTCTATCTTCCTTTCCTTCTTCTATATCCATTTCTAATATTACATGGTCACTCTTTCCCAATGGGCACTTATATCTTATATCATCGTTAATTTGTATATCCCTTGTAAAAACTAGGTCCAATCTCGCCGGCTCATCGTTTCCTCTGAATCTTGTGTTTTCCTTTACTCTTTGGACCATCAAATTATCTATCATTAGGTTCAGGAATCTATCTCCCCAGGCATCTTCCCCCATACCACTTTCATAATTTTCCCAGTCTACCTCCTTACAGTTGAAATCTCCTACTAATATCACTTTTCTCCTTTCTTAATGATTCTTGTAAGACTCCTTATTGTGTCATCTATCATGTCTTTATATTCTTGGTTAGTCCATGAGTTTGTTTTGGTGGCACATATGTTCCAATGATTGTTAACTTTTTTTATTAATATGCATCTTAATATACAGTATTTCTGATTTTCCTTCCCGAAACTCCACTTGATTTACCACTATCTCCTTCCTTAACATCATCATGACTCCTCCTCCTCCTTTACCCACTCTGTCTCTCCTCCATATATTATACCTTTTATCTATGTCTATTTTTATTGCCTCATTTAACTTTGTTTCCACCAGGCATACAATATCTGGTTCTTCTTTCTTTATGTAATCTCTTAATTCTAATTTACTAGATAAAATCCATCTATGTTTGTATACATCATTTTAATCTCTTGTTCTTATCATTTTAGTTAAACTTGCTCCATTCTTTTTTCTTCTTCTCTTTTATATACCATTTCCTTATCCTGTCTCCTATAATTCCCCGAAAAAATGCCTTCTCTTCCTCTGACCTTTCATTATTTTTTCTCTTGCTTCTGCCACCAGTTCATTTGTCTCTTCCTTTCCTCCTCGTTTCTATTTTCTTTATATATATATATATATATATATATATATATATATATATATATATATATATATATATATATATATCTTTGCAACCTTCTGTTTCTCTGAGTTTTGTTTTCTATATAGTACTTCTTCTGCTGCTGCTTGTGATTTTAGTAATATCTTAATTGGTCTCACTGTTCCTTCTTGATATGGTCCCATTCTATGGATTTCTTCTACTTCCTCTTCTAAGTTCTGTCTATCCTCGTCATTTAGATGTTTTAGTAGGTCTTTTACTGATTTCATTTCGTCTTTTCCTTCTTGGTCTATATTTAACATTTTTTCTTTCAGTCCAAAAATAATTACACTCTTTTTTTCTGCAATTTCTCTTACTAAATTTTCTTTTTTCTTGAAGACTCCTATCATTTTGTTTGTCATATTTTCATCTCTTTCTTTTAACTGTTCTTGAAATACTTCTTGAAATGATTCCTTGTCTTTCTTATCTTGGATTCTCCATGCTTGTACTTCTTTTTAATCACGTCTTGTACTCTTTCTTCTTCTTTGTTAACTAGATCTTTTAGCTTCTCTTTTCTTTCTCGGCTTTACCGAGTCCTTCTTCCATCAATTTCTTTAGTTAGCTACTTCAACTTTTAATTCTTCATTTTCTGTTCTTAGCCTAGTTTCGTTTTCTTCCTCTTTTTATCCTTTCTTTCAATTTCTGGAGCTCTTTATCCTGTTCTTCATTCTCTTTCATTCCCATACTCTCCTTTATCATTTATCTAATTTCGTTCGATAGTCAAGACTCTTTCAAATAGTGAAGTATGTCGTATCAAAGCCTTCCAATCTCTTTCTCCCTCACCAACATAGTCATCATCAGCTTTCATTCTTTCCATGTCTCATACCTGCATTTAGATGGAATCTCTTTCTCCTCATGATTTTTAACACTGTATTCATTGAGTCCATACTTGCCCAGGCCATCTTGCAAACCCAAACAAAGGTAGTGAAGATCAGCTGATTCTCAGGAGCCATGTGTCTTCCTCAACTCGTCTTGTGTGTGTTTCACTGTTTACCTGTGCATCTGTGTCAGCAACTTATGCCTAGAGCTCTTTTTATGTGTGTTCACTGTTTGATCTGCTGCAGTCTCTCAACAGCCAGACATTCCTCTACAACTCACTCATTTTTCCATCTTATCTGAGACCAGGCACACACACATCACAACATCACAACTCCTCTTTCATCCCTACTCACTGCTTGAACAACTCTAGATCACACCTATCTCCAGGCCAATTCCTCTTTTCATCACTCTAACCACTGAGCTCTAACTTGTGTGTGTGTGTGTTGTATTTACCTAGTTGTAGTTTTACAGCCTCTTTATGCTCATGTCCCGTCTCCATATCTACACTTATCAATCTTCTTTAAAGTGTACACTTTCAGACACTACTTCTTCATCTTCTGTGTGTGTGTGTGTGTGTGTGTGTGTATTTACCTAATTGTATTTACCTAATTGTAACATACGGGAAAAGAGCTATGCTCGTGTTGTCCCGTCTCCATATCTATTAATGTCCAGCTTTTCTTAAAATCATGAATATTCCTTGCGTTGACCACTTCCACGTCTAAACTATTCCATGCTTCCACCCTTCTATGAGGAAGCTATATTTTTCACATCTCTCCTATAAGTGGCCATTTTAGTTTTTCCCATGCCCTCTCGACATTCTTCCATTCCACATACACAGATCTTCCCTATCCATTTTTCCATGCCAATCATCACTCTGTATATTGCTATCAGGTCTCCCCTTTCTCTTCTGTTTTCCAGGGTTGGAAGTTGCATTCTTTTCAGTCTGTCTTCATAAGTCAAATCTCTTAAGTCAGGCACCATTTTTGTTGCAGCCCTCTGTACTTTCTCTAGTTTCCTTATGTGTTTCTTTAAGTTCGGAGCCCACTGTATTGTTGCATATTCAAGCCTCGGTCTTATCATTGCAGTAATTATTTTCTTCATCATTTCTTCATCTAGATATCTGACGCCACTCTTATGTTCCTCAATAAGTTCAATACTTCTCCAATTATTTTGTTTATATGTCTCTCTGGCGATAGGTCATTGGTAATTGTCACCCCAAGGTCTTTTCTTCATGACTGGTTTTATGTCTTCATTTCCTATCTTGTACATACTCCTGATTCTTCTTTCACTCTTGCCAAACTCTATTTTCTTGCATTTTGTCGTGTTGAACTCCATTTGCCATGTACAGCTCCATTTCCATATTCTGTCCAAGTCTTCCTGGAGTAGTTCGCAATCTTTGTCACATCTCACTTTTCTTAACAATTTTGCATCGTCTGCAAATAGGCTCACATAACTGGACACCCCATCCACCATGTCATTTATGTAGACTGCGAACATTACTGGTGCCAACACTGATCCCTGTGGAACTCCACTCTCCACCAATCCCCATTCTGATGGTCTGTCCTTAATTATTGTTCTCATTTCTCTTCCTACCAAAAGTCTTCCATCCATTTTAGTAAACTGCCATGCACTCCTCCTACCATTTCAAGTTTCCAGATCAGTCTCTGGTGTGGTACCTTATCAAAGGCCTTTTTTAAATCCAGATATATTCCATCAGCCCAACCATCTCTTTCCTGTATTACATCTATCACCCTCGAATAGTAACATATCAGGTTTGTCGTGCATGAACGCCCTTTCTAAAACCAAATTGACACTCACAAAGTATGTCATTTTCTCCAAGAAGTCTGTCCATCTATTCTTCACCACCCTCTCACACATCTTAGCTACCACACTTGTAAGTGACACTGGTCTATAGTTCAATGGGTCTCTCTTGTTACCTGATTTATAGATTGGGACAATGTTAGCTCTTTTCCAGTCTTGGGGCACTACACCTTCCCTTAATGAGGCATCAATTACTTCACAAACTTTTTCTGCCAATTGCTCCTGCATTCTCTTAAAATCCATCCTGATACCCCATCAGGTCCCACAGCTTTTCTCACTTCTAAACTCCCCATCATGTTCTTGATCTCCTCCACAGTTACTTGAAACTCCTTCATAATCCCTTTCTGTTCCATTACCAGTGGTTTGTCAAAAGCAGTCTCCTTTGTGAATACCTTCCGAAAGCATCCATTCATAGCCTCTGCCATTTCCTGGGATCTTCACTGCATACTCCATTTACTTCTAAACTTTCAATACTTTCTCTATTTTTGATGTTGTTGTTCACATGTCTGTAAAAAGCCTTGGTTGGTCTTTACATTTATCAATTATATCCTTTTCTTGTTTCTTTCTTTCTTCTCTTCTAATCAACACATATTCATTTCTTGCTCTTTTGTAACTTTCCACTGCTTAATCCGTCTTTTCCTTCTCCACCTCTTCCATGCATCCTCTTTTCTTGTTCTAGCCTTTTCACATCTATCGTTAAACCAGTCCTGCTTTCCAACTTCTCTATGTTGTCTTATTGGTACAAATTTTTCTCACCTTCTTTGTATATTTTTATAAATTCCTTCCACTTTTCATTTGCTCCTTAGCACTCTTGAATTTCATCAATTTGTCTCTTGAAAGAATTTCTTTAGGTTTCCAAAATCTGTCTTGGCATAATTCCATCTTCCACTTTATATTCTTCATTTCTTCTAGATTTCTCTTCGTCTATCACCTTGAACTCCAAAACTGCATGATCACTCTTTGCTAAAGGGCACTCCACCCTCATCTCCTCAATGACCATTGGCTCTGTACTAAAGACCAAGTCCAGTCTTGACGATGCTCCCTCTCCTCCAAACCTAGTATCTTCTTTGACCCACTGAGTTAACACATTTTCCATTGCCAGTGTCAATAGTGTATTTCCCCATGTTGTCTCTGATCCTTCCATTGACCAGTCCTCCCAACACACCTCTTTACAATTAAAATCTCCCATCATTATAGTTCGTTCACAGCCACCCAACATTTCTTCCAGACATGTTCCTGTATCACTTATCATTTCTTCATATTCCTGTACTGACCATGCATTTGTCTTAGGTGGTACGTACACCACTATGTAGTGCCTCTTTTTCCTTCATTAGTTTCTGCTCTGATCTTTAGCACTTCTGCCTTTCCCATACCTTTTTCACTTGATCCACCTTTATATCTTTTTAACCAGCAACATCACTCCTCCTCCCATCTTACCTACTCTATTTCTTTTCCAAACGTTATATTTCCTTCTCCAACCTTCATCAGGTCTTCTCCCTCTCTCAGTTTTGTTTCAGTAAGACCCACAATATCTGGGTTCTTGTCCCTCAAGTAATCGTTGAGTTCTAAAATCCCGATATCACTCCATTTATGTTGGAATACATTACATTTCGCTCATATGTAAGTTTCTTTAGTCCTTTCTTGCTGTACTTTTCTGGGTTATGAAC